>NW_018742630.1:3787747-3910945 GCF_001683475.1 Chenopodium quinoa | reverse complement strand
TGATGAGTGACACATTGTGATAACACTTTCAATTTCATCATCCGGGACACACCTTCTAAAAAGGCCATCAACACCTTGTTTAAAGAGCAAGGGGTCGTCCCAAAAGTATTGGCGAATATCATGAAGAAACTTCCTTTTTTGTTGATAGGTGAGGTCAGGAGGAAGAATAGAGCAAGACAAGTAGTTTGCAATGTCCGCAAACCATGGTGCCGGTACTTGAAGGATAGCAAATAGTCGATCATCCGGAAATGAATCATCAATTGGCAAGTTATCAAGATCACCTACAAAGATAGGCAACCGTGAAAGATGATCGGCCACAACATTTTCGGCACCCTTCTTGTCTCTAATCTCAATATCATAATCTTGCAAGAGCAAGACCCACCGTATCAATCTTGGCTTAGGTTCCTTCTTAGACAAGAGGTACTTCAAGGCCGCATGGTCGGTGAAAACTATGACCTTAGAGCCCAACAAGTAGGACCTAAACTTCTCAATTGCATGAACAATGGCTAGAAACTCCTTTTCTGTGGTTGTGTAATTCCTTTGTGCCTCATCCAATGTTTTGCTAGTATAATAGATAGCATGGAGCTTCTTGTCCTTCCTTTGTCCAAGAACAGACCCAACGGCGAAATCCGAAGCATCACACATAAGCTCGAAAGGAAGTTCCCAATTAGGGGGTTGAATTATAGGAGCCAAAATCAAGGCTTCCTTCAACCTATCAAATGCTAGCTGACAATCATTAGTAAACACAAAAGGGGCATCTTTTACCAACAATTGAGTGAGCGGCTTTGCGATTTTTGAAAAATCCTTTATGAACCGGCGGTAAAAACCCGCATGTCCAAGAAAGCTCCTTATCCCCTTCACATTTTTAGGGGGTGGGAGGCGCTCAATTACTTCAATCTTGGCACGATCTACCTCAATGCCCCTACTAGAAATCACATGACCAAGAACAATTCCCTCCTCTACCATGAAATGACATTTCTCCCAATTCAAAACTAAGTTCACCTCTTGACATCTTTTTAACACTTTAATCAAGTTTGAAAGACAAGTGTCAAAAGATGAACCAAAAACAGAAAAGTCATCCATGAATACCTCAATTGATGATTCAAGCATGTCGGAAAAAATAGACATCATACACCTTTGAAATGTGGAAGGTGCATTACAAAGCCCAAATGGCATTCTTCGATATGCGAAGGTGCCAAAAGGACATGTGAATGTAGTCTTTTCTTGGTCCTCGGGGTGGATTGGAATTTGAAAGAATCCCGAGTATCCATCCAAGAAGCAATAATGACTATGTGATGCTAGTCTTTCCAATATTTGATCAATGAAGGGGAGTGGGAAGTGGTCTTTCCGGGTGGATTTATTCAATTTTCGATAATCAATGCACATCCTCCACCCGGTGATCGACCTCGTAGAAATGGTCTCACCCTTATCATTTTTGATGATGGTCATGCCTCCCTTTTTAGGCACAACTTGAACCGGGCTAACCCACTTACTATCGGAGATAGGATAGATTATGCCCGCCTCAAGAAGTTTTAAAACTTCCTTTTTTACCACTTCCTTCATATTGGGATTGAGCCTTCTTTGGTGCTCAATCGAGGAAGCATGATCATCATCAAGTAGAATTTTATGCATGCATATGGTGGGACTTATCCCCTTAATGTCATCAATTTTGTACCCAATGACATCTCTAAACTTCCTTAAAACAACTAGGAGTTTCTCAAGAGAGGTGTCATCGAGCTTAGCATTGACAATAACGGGATAATTCTCACTATCATCAAGAAAAGCATATTTAAGTAGAGGGGGAAGGGGTTTAAGTTCAACCTTAGGAGGAGGCGTAGTCCACTCCTCTTTTGCCTCCACGTTAAGCACTTCAAATTTTATCATCTCGTGGGCCAAAGGTTGGTTGAGCAAGAGATCATACCCCTTTGCTTCTTCACCCTCCTCAACAAAGCTTCCCGTTAGGGTAGCTTGTAAAGGATCTCTTTCATACAATCTTTCTCGGAACTCTTCTAAGTCCCTCTCCAATGTGTCAATTCTATGAACTTCATCAATCAATGGCTTTTTTAAAGTTTGTGAGAATGAAAATGAAATTTTCTCATCTCCCACATTTAAAGTCAATCTTCCTTCCTTCATATCAATCACCACTCCCGCGGTGTTCAAAAATGGTCTCCCCAAAATGAGGGGTACTCTTGAATCTTCTTCCATCTCCATTACTAACAAAATCACACGGCACAAATACTCTTCCAACTTGAACTGGCACATCTTCAAGAATCCCCAAAGGTAGCCTAACCGTGCGGTCGGCTAGTTGTAAGGACATTCTTGTTGGTTTCAAGTCTCCAACTTTCAAGGTCTTTGCAATAGAATAGGGCATCAAGCTCACACTTGCCCCAAGATCACATAAAGCATCCATAGCTTCCAAATCTCCAATCTTCACCGGTATTGCATAGCTACGGGGTCACCAAGCTTTTGGGGAAGCTTGTTTTGGATGATTGCACTCACCTCCTTAGGAAGGGAGATGGTTGCACTCTCTTCAAGCCTACTCTTGTTGGATAGAAGATCCTTCAAAAATTTTGCATAGGTAGGCATTTTGTGACATAGCATGAAGAAAGGGGATGTTCACTTGAAGTCCTCTCATGACTTCAAGAAATTTTGAAAACTTCTCATTCAACTTCTTCTCTACAATTCTATGAGGAAACGGAATGGGGGGCTTATATACTCTCATAGGGGCTTTTCTATTCTTTCTTCATCTCCCTCGTCTTTCTTTGTGGCTCCCTCATCACTCTTTTGCTCTTTTCTCTCAACTTCAACTACTTCATTTTCAAAAATCATCCTCACTTCTCACCACAACTCCCTCATCTCTCTTTTGTGTCTCCTCCTCACTCATAACCGGGCCCTCATAACCCCTTCCCGATCTCAAAGTGATAGCCTTAGCTTGCTCCTTTGGGTTCACTACCGTTGAGCTTGGAAAGTGACCACTAGGATTGGAGGATGAACTTCCAACTTGTTGTGCAATTTGAGCCAATTGGCCCTCCATTATCTTATTATGTGCTTGGAGTTGTTGGATGTTTGCATTCATCTCCGCATTGTTCCTTATTTGTTGAGTCATGAAAGTTTCAAGAACGGACTCAAGGCTAGTCTTTTGAGGAGGTGGAGGAGGAGGAGCGGGTTGGTTATATTGTGATCTTTGGTGGTTTTGATCCCTTTGGTTGGGATGGCGGTATGGAGCTTGTTGGTTTGTGATTGAGGTTGGTTGTAGTGGTTTTGAGGTTGGGTTTGATTTTGGTTGTAGTTATTTTGTGGGCCTTGGTTGTATTGCTTCCATCCCGTGTTATGTTGGGGCTTCCAACTTTGATTGTGGGATTGGGAGTATTGTTCATTCCTTTGCCCAATTGCCGCCGCTTGCTCTTGATTCGTTGAGTTGCAATAAGAGGACAAGTGATCATTTCCTCCACAAGTCTCACAAGACATGACTTGCGAGGAAGAGCTTGAGGGTGTGAGGGTGGCTTGATCTAGCTTGTGAGCTAGCATATCAAACTTTGATGCAATAAGATCTATTGCACTAAGATCATGAATTCCGCCCTTCTTTGTTTGAGGTTGCCTTCTATCACCTCCATATGCATAATGCTTGGCCACTTCTTCAATCATCTGTATGCATCGTCCACGATAGCTTTTTGAGGCTACCACCGGCCCCGGAATCAAGGTTGGCCCTTGAAATAGGAGTAAGACCGTCATAGAAGCTTTGTACAATGATCCATGATGTAAAACCATGGTGGGGGCATTTCTTGTGTTAATCTTTGAAACGCTCCCAAGCTTCACTCAATGTTTCATCAATGTCTTGATTGAAATTGGTGATCTTTCTTTCTTAGTTCGGCGGTCTTTTCCGGAGGACAATACTTTCCAAGAAAGGCTCTAGTGACTTCGTCCCATGTACTCAATGATCCCTCTTCAACCGTTCTCAACCAATGTTTTTGCTTTATCACGGAGGGAGAATTGAAACATGTGCATACGGATGAACTCTTCCGAAATGTTGTTTTGCTTGATAGTTGTACACAACTCAAGAAAGTTGTCCAAATGAGCAAAAGGACACTCATGAGGACTACCTCCGAATTGATCGCTTTGAATCATACGGATGAGTTGAGGTGAAAGTTCAAAGTTGTTTGCATTTGTGGTGGGAAGACGTATGCCACTCCGAAGTTGGAATGCGTTGGGGTGGTCATAGTCTCTTAACAATGGTTGAGGAGGATTCTCTCCCATGTTATCTTCTTCGTTAGTTCCAAAAACCTCTTCCGGATCGGAATCCGAATATACAATGGAAAACTCGGGTGTGCCTTGCAAGAGTCTCCTCACGTTTTCTCAAAGTCCTATTTAGCTCTGGATCAACGGGAATAAGCGGTGATTGCTTACTCTTTCGTGTCATGCAAAGTCAAACAAAGCTAAGAAAAACGTTAGCAATGACTATCGCAATTTAAACACACATAAACAAAAATTAAGGTAAGAAACTACTATACATATACACACATCTAGTCTCATTCAACAATAATACATTCAATGTGACTTTGCCTCCCCGGCAACGGCGCCAAAACTTGATAGGCCGTCGTCGAGCCTACCAAAGATAATAATTCCTATCTTGGTCTCACTAACAATAGTAAGGGTAAGAAAGGGTCGAACCCAAGAGAGGCGTTGAATCAACCACCGAGTACTACCGTTTAAATAAGCTAAACGAATTCTAAATTGGGTTGGTTTTTAGTAACTTCTTCTAACACAATTCAACTAAGCTAAGAGGAGGTTAACAATATTAAGAGGAATCTAGGGCTTGGGTTATACCACTCAACTTCATCACAAATCACAATTAGCATGCAACAATCAAGGTAAATTAATGGGATAAATTAGGGGAAGTCATCTAAAGCACCCAACTACTCTCTCAAGCTAGAGGATTACTTGAATCATGAATACGACCTACTCTCGTGGTTACATAGCATAAAACAAGTGTTAAAGCATAATCACGATGACATAAACATTCCCTTGACCGGTAATCCCTATTCTCATGGCATTTCGGGTCAATCAAGCATAAGGGAGCTAACTCAAGTTCATCTCTCGATCCTTCGTTGAGAAAGCTTGGATAAATAGTTCTAGCAATGGCCATATACAAGAACTAAGCAATTAAACCACTTAAGCTCAACTAATTAACATCCCACAACAACCAAATTAGCACATGCAACAAGTAATTAGTGACTACATTGAGGGTTTTTGCCCAAACCCTAGAATTTAGACTACTCACAATCCATGGGGGTTAAAGCAATTAAAGATTTCAAGCAATTCATGAACAAATTCAAACTAAGGATTAAGCTAATTAACAATCCAAAACATGCAAGAACTAGCAAATAATTAACAACAAAGTAAAGAGAAGTAGAAAAGATGAGTAAGAAATGGTTACTATGAAGCTTCAAGGTGAGCAACAATGGTGGATTTTGTCTTCTACAATGATTGAATTTGAATAATTCCAAGCTAATAATTGAGAACTAACTAATGATTTGAGAATTTAATGTTCTAAGACTACAAACTAAGAGAAAAGCTCTGAAAAACTGCCTCCCCCGTACAAATGAGCTCTAAAGGGGTATTTATATGACCCCCAAATAAAAAGGACGGAGAAAACAAGGAAGGAGTTCGACTGCAGGTCTGCACGGACGTGCCAGATTTGGCACGGACGTGCAAGGCTAAGCACGGCCGTGCCAAGTTTGGCACGGACGTGCAGAGGGGGCAAAATTGAGGCAGAACGTACTGCTAAGAATCGAGCAGTTCCGCACGGACGTGCAGATATTGGCACGGACGTGCAGCTACATCTGCACGGACGTGCTTAATTTGGCACGTCCATGCAGGCCTTGGCAGAATGTTCTGAGTTTCTGGAGCACTTCTGCACGGACGTGCAAAGTCTGGCACGGTCGTGCACCCTCTTCTGCACGGACGTGCCAGATTAAGCACGGCCGTGCAGGCCTTGGCAGCTTGCTGAAGCTTTCTGGAACCTCCTGCACGGACGTGCAAGGTCTGGCACAGCCGTGCAGGGTCTTCTAAACCCCTTTTTTTTCATCTTTTCTTCTATAATGCTCCTTTCCTTGGCTTCTTTCATCCATCTTCTTGCTTCTAACCTCGGCTTTGTATCCATGGGCTCCATTTGGTCGTTCTTTTGAACCTAGAATCTCAACAAAAAACACCAACAACCCGTGCAGCATAGGATACACAAGAATTGCATAATAATAGAGTAAAAATGAACCAAAACGCAATTTATATCAAGTAAACTAGGTTCAAAACACCCTAAAATCGTATCAAATAGCAAGTTATCAATAATGCATTTTGGAAGGAAGCTATAAATGATGAGATGGATTCCATCATGGGAAAATAATACTTGGATCATAGAGATTTACCTCCCGGATGCAAACCTCTTGATTGCAAGTGGATTTTCACTAGGAAAAGGAGACCGGATGGCTCCATAGTGAAATTTAAAACCAGATTGGTTATCCAAGGCTTAGGCAAAAGCATGGTGTTGATTATTTCGATACCTATGCACCGGTTGCAAGAATTACCTCGATAAGGTTATTGATTGCAATGGCTTCTGATTAGGGGATTTTGCTCCCACCAATCGGAATGCGCCACGTGGGCCAATCAGGTCCTGCCAAGTGTCCCCAGTTGGACCTCTCAGGCTTGCCACGTGGCACACGCTTATTCGTCCACCCTGGACTTATTATGTCATGACACGTGGCATACTCCATGCCTAATGGAGAAGCCGGTCACCTAGGCCCAACTTCCGAGGGAAGCCCAATCAGCCCAAGGTTAACCTAAACCTAGATTGGCACGTTTCCCGAGGTTATAAATACCTCCCTTAATCCTCATTAAGGGAGATTACGCAGATTACACACATTAAACACTCTCACCTAGAGAGGCCCAATCACTTTAATTTCCGCATTAATTACTCCTCAAACAAGTATTAACTTGACCGTTGGAGGCGGAGCTCCCACCACAAGGAGTCTCCGTTGTTTTTGCAGGTACAGGCGTCCGGTTCCAGTCTCGGAATTGTAACTCTCCCCCAGGACATCAGAAAACCCCGAAACATTTTGGCGCCGTCTGTGGGGAGAGTACTTCTGAGATGGCACCCACGTTTGTACCGGCTCCTGAAGAGAGACGTCCCCTGGACGATCCTCTAGTTCAGTCGGACCACGATACTGAGAATGAATTTGAAGTTGAAGCTCACACAGCTTCAGACGGGACCCTAAGGCCCGACGTACCCGTCATACCGAAAGGAGGGAACGGGAACATCTTCAAACTGGAAGCGAGCCAGCAGGCGCACCGCCTGTTCGGCAGCAGCCGACTGATGGGTCTGCTCCCATCACAAGGAACGAACTCATGACCTTCATGAGGGACTTCAAGGGAGAAATTCAAGAGTTGATCAACAAGAAGCCGCCTGCTCTAGACAAGGAGCAGTCGGCTAAGAAACCCTCCACTTCACGGAAGAGGAAGCCAGTTCAAGGGCGAGAGGCGACCCCTCATCCTAAATCTAGGAAGTGGGAGCCACCTGCCCTTGATTTCACAAAATACCGTTTTCCTACTCCAGGAAATAGGAAACCTGTTCGTCATATTCAGGCGGACGGGTCGAGGAAAACATACACAGACGCTCGACTACTGCTAGAGCAGAAGAAGAGTGACCGATTGTCAGAGTCGGCCTCTACTTCAAATTTCCAAGACAGTCTGCGAAATACCTCGATGAGGCATACTCAGTCGTATCATGAGGGTCAGTCAGGCGGCACCTCCCGTCAGTCCGGCTTTCATAGCGACCAGGCGGTACCAAACTTACCGTTTGTACCGCAACAACAGTATTTTTTACAGCCACCTCCGTTTGGTGGACATGCAGCAAAAAATGTCCAACCTATGGACTGGCAGCTACGGTTGCTTAGACTTGGTGAACAGCCGTCGGCCTTCTCCAAGGAAATTACTGAAGCCGCTCAGCCGGCCAAAGTGAAAAATGTATTAGTAGGCGCCTATGACGGTACTACTAACCCAGAAGACCATCTGATGGCATTCACCAACCTGATATACCTTCAAGGGTTGGATGATCCCACTTGGTGCAAGTGTTTCCCAGCGACTCTCAAAGGAATCGCACAACAATGGTTCGACAACCTGCCGACTGGTTGTGTAAATAACTTCAAGACGCTTGCTTACTTATTCACCTCCAACTTTGCCATGAACATCCCTGCGAAGAAGACGACCCTTGGTTTAGGAACAATTCAGCAGGGCGAGAAGGAGGGGCTTCGTTCTTACATCAGGCGATTTAACCTGATGAGAATACAGATTCAAGGGTTACCGAATGAAGTAGCCTATACTCACTTTTTCAGAGGTCTCAAAGACGGGTCGACCTTCAAATTTGATTTGGTCCGAAAGAGGGTGGCGACTCTTCAAGAGGCCTTGATTGAAGCGGAAGCCTATATACAGGCGACTGATCTTTGTAGTACGGTAAAACAGTCAGACGGGAAAAGGTCCGACAAAAGAGAAGGACGACAGAAGCAGTCGTCAAACAAAGACGAGAAGAGAAAAGAGGTCTGGGCAACTGATTCCTCTAAACAGCCGTCCCAGAAGAAGAAACAAGAATTCAAACCATACTCCCCATAGTATGTGTTTAACAAGGATATCCAATTTATCCTAAAGGAAATCAAGGGACGGATCTCAATTGAGAAGCCGGTCCCCATGAAGGGTTCTGCAAACAATCGGAACCAAGAAAAATTATGTGATTATCATGAAGATGTTGGTCATCACACCAATGAATGCATCACTCTCATGTGGTATCTGGACCGCCTGGCTGAGCAAGGTGACCTTGACACTTATGTCAAGAAATCTACGGGGAACACTTCCTCGAAAAAGCAGTCGACCAAAAAGAATCAACAGGCCGAAAGCTCCGATACAGATGATGCAGTCGTCTACACCATTGCAGGCGGCTTCTCAGGAGGCGGCCCCACTATTAGGGGCAACAAAGACAATATCAGACGGTTAGATGTAAATTCCGTTCACCAAGAACGGCCCTCCAAATATTCATTTCCTGAGATTGTCATCGCTGAAGAAGATCTAGGAGGGGTAAGAGGGCCGCATGACGACCCTATCGTTATTGAATGTAAAGTGGCCAACCAGAGAGTTGGCCGAATCCTCATAGATACCGGAAGCTCCTCAGATCTCATCAGTAGCAAATGTCTGTCGAAACTAAAATATCAGACTGATTGCATACATCCGGCATCCCACCCTTTAGTAGGGTTTGGAGGAGGAGGAGTCCACCCAGTGGGACGAGTGGATTCACCCATCCGCCTGGGCGAAAAAGGGGAAGGACGACACATGGTAGTCCGGTTCCTGGTAGTAGAAGAACTCTCGGCCTACAACATGATTCTGGGACGACCAACCCTGAATAATTCCAAGGCTGTTATAATCCCATCTCTTATGTTGCTCAAGTTTGAGAGGGATAATGGAACAGTCAGGTCCCTAAGGGGAGATCAGAGGATGGCCCGAGAGTGCTATCTCTCGGATGTCAAGCCCACTGTTATGGCCACTATGTCGAGCGGTGGAAAAATAGACCTTGACAATGTCAAGGAGAGTGCGCCTGTTCAAGAAGCAGACGGCAAGAAGAAAAAGGCATCCCAGACAGGGGCCGCAAGAAAAGACAGAAAATAGCAATCATTGGCAGATGAGCGGTCGGATGAATTTCGCCCTCAGCCAGCTGGTGAGCATACGGACCTGATCTTAGATGACTCGCGTCCTGACAGAACAATCAAGGTTGGGACGACTGCTCTAAGGGACCTGGGTGACGACTTTCACAAACTATTGAAAGAATACAAGGACATCTTTGCATTCGAAGTCCATGAAATGCCAGGCATTAGTCCTGATCTGGCGGTACATAAACTGGTCGTGGATCCGAAAAAGAAGCCGGTACGGCAGAAGAAGCGGAACCATGGCGAAGAAAGAAGTCAGGCGGCAGCCGCCGAAGTTAAAAAAATTACTTGATGTAGGGTTCATTCGGCAATGTTACTTCCCAGATTGGGTTGCAAATGTGGTGCTTGTTAAAAATCCGAATGGCACCTGGCGAATGTGTGTAGACTACACAGACTTAAACAAGGCGTGCCCCAAAGATAGTTACCCTCTGCCTAAAATTGATAACCTGGTCGACTCAACAGCCAGCCATGCTTTGATGAGCTTTATGGACGCCTACTCTGGTTTCCATCAAATTCCTTTATGGAAGAAAGATCAGGAGAAGACGGCCTTCGTCACTGATCAGGGGTTATACTGTTACACGGTCATGCCGTTTGGTCTTAAGAATGCCCCGGCCACTTTCCAGCGAATGATAAACACTGTGTTCTTTGACCAGATTGGGAGAAATGTCGAGGCATATATTGATGATATGATTGTCAAGTCTAAACTTCAGAAAGATCATCTATCGGACCTCCGAGAAACTTTTGCCACACTCAGGCGACACCATGTCATGCTCAATCCCAGGAAACGTTTCTTTGGAGTTGAGTCTGGGAAATTTCTCGGATTCCTTATCAATCAGAGAGGAATAAAGGCGAACCCTGAGAAGGTGCAGGCGGTCATCGACATGCAGTCGCCTCGTACCATCCGAGAGGTTCAGAAGTTAACAGGTCGTCTGGCGGCCTTGGGAAGATTTCTAAGCCAATCAGGCGACAAATGCCTGTACTTTTTCCAGACAATTAAGAAAAAGGCAAGGTTTGAATGGGGGCCGGATGCTGAGGCGGCCTTCCAGAAATTGAAAGTTCACTTGCATTCCTTGCCGAGGCTGGTTAGCCCTTTGCCCAAAGAAGTACTCTACATGTACCTGGCCGTCTCTGATCATGCGTTAAGCACTGTTCTCCTTGATGAAAGAGACGGCTGTCAGCTCCCGGTCTACTTTGTCAGTCACGTACTGAAAAATGCCGAGTTGAGGTATCCCTTAGTGGAGAAATTTGGTCTTGCACTCTTCATGGCTGTTAAAAAATTGAAGCCCTACTTTTTGGCACATGCAGTCGTCGTGTATACAGACCAACCTATCAAGCGGCCACTGACCATCATGGAGTCGTCAGGCCGAATGATCAAATGGGCCATAGAAATACAGAGCCTCGAAGTTACCTTCGAGCCTAGAAAAGCAGTGAAGGGGCAAGCCTTTGCTGACTTTATTGTTGAGATGACACATTCTCCTGACTCTCAAGTTCCAGACCAAGTCTGGAAGGTATATGTGGATGGAAGCTCTACTTCAAATGGTTGTGGAGCAGGCGTCATATGTCAGTCGCCAGAGGGCGACAGGTACGAGTATGCTCTACGCTTCAGTTTTCAGGCCTCAAACAATGAGGCAGAATATGAAGCTTTACTAGCCGGAATCCGCATGTGCAAGGCGGCAGGGGCAAGAAAAATAGACGCCTGTTCCGATTCACAATTGATAGTGAGTCAGTACAATGGCGAATACGAAGCAACCCATCCGGCCATGATCAAGTATTTACAGGCGGTCCGACAAGCAGTCGGCTCCCTTGAGGATTTCCATCTGACCCAAGTGCCGAGATCAGAAAACAACCAGGCGGATGCACTTTCAAAATTAGCATCATCCGCCTCCTGTGATACTCCTCGAACTGTTTTTTGGGAAGTAATGGAGAAGAGAAGCATTGAGGAAGACCCTATTGGAATCTTAGACAGAAGCTCAACCTGGATGGATCCAATCAGGGCATATCTGACAAATGGTACCCTGCCGGATGATCATCAACAGGCGGCAGCACTGAAAAAACGAGCAACCAGTTTTGAAATAATAAAGGGAGAACTTCACAAAAGGGGGTACCTTCAACCCTTCTTAAAGTGTGTTACTCCAGAAAAGGGGCGAGAGATACTAGATGATCTTCACTCTGGTTACTGTGCTTCCCATATAGGCGGTAGGGCGCTTGCTCAACGGGCAAGGCGGCAGGGCTACTTTTGGCCTACTTTAGAAGCAGATGCGATGGAGATGGTGAAAAAATGTGACAAGTGCCAAAGGTTTGGCAAACTAATTCACCGTCCGGGTACTGACCTCACTACCATTCATAGCCCACTATCGTTTGCTAAGTGGGGCATGGATATTCTGGGTCCATATACGCCTGCTACAGGCGGAAGGAGGTACATACTTGTTTCCGTCGACTACTTCACTAAATGGGTAGAGGCGGAGGTTGTAAAGGGAATCAAGACGAAGGATGTAATTTCATTCATTTGGAAAAATGTCATCACTCGGTTCGGGGTTCCCATGTCTATGGTTTTTGATAATGGTCCCCAATTTGAGACGCCTGTTCTCAAAAGCTGGTTGGGTGACCAAGGAATTGCACACTACTTTGCATCTGTCGGCCGTCCACAAGCAAACGGCCAGGTAGAAGCCTTTAATAAAATCATCTCAGACGGTCTCAAGAAAAAGATTGAACGAGCAGGCGGCCTATGGGCGGATGAATTACCACATGTTCTCTGGGCCATTAGGACGACTGAAAAAGGGGCGACTGGAGAAACTCCATTCCTCCTAAATTATGGTGCGGAAGCTGTTCTTCCAATAGAACACTACAAGCCGACTCTTCGAGTAATGCTATATGACGAAGAGGCAAACTGGGAAGCCATGCGCCTGGCATTAGACTCACTTCCTGAAAGGAGGGGCAATGCTGTCTTGCGCCATGAAATTTACCGCCTGAGAATGACTAGATCATACAACAAAAAAGTACACAGGCGTCCACTCAAAGTGGGGGACTTTGTACTTAGAAAAATGGAAGCAGTTGTAAGGGCTAATGAGTCTGGCAAACTAACTCCCAACTGGGAAGGACCCTACCGAATCTGTGAAGAGGTCAGGGACGGTACCTACCGTCTGGAAACACCAGACGACCAACCGTTGCCTCGAACTTGGAATGTAGATAATCTTAAGAAATATTTCTTTTGAATGATATAAATAGTCAAGGGCTACTTAATAAAAGTTTGCATACTTAATATTCAATTTTGTACTAAGAGGGGTACGCCTACTAACAAACAGTCGGCTACTCTCCATACTCAGTTTTCATTTTTACTTAAGAGGGGCATGCCTACTAACAAACAGTCGGCTACTCTCCATGTTTAATTTTTATTCTTACTTAAGAGGGGCAGACCGCCTATACATTTACAGTCGCCTACTCTCCATTGAGTATTTCACTTTATCATCAGAGGGGCATGTCGTCTGTACCTTTACAGTCGGCTACTCTCCATTGAGTATTTTACTCTATCTTTAGAGGGGCATGTCGTCTGTACCTTTACAGTCGGCTACTCTCCATTGAGTATTTTACTCTATCTTCAGAGGGGCATGCCGCCTGTACCTTTATAGTCGGCTACTCTCCATTGAATATTTTACTCTATCACCATAGGGGCATGCCGTCTGGACATACAGTCGATTCCAAGACAGACGACCACCCTCCTATACTTAGCTAAAAAATGATGGTGGCCTGGCCGACCCTGTGCCTAAATAGGCAGTTGCCTTCCTCTTACTTAGCATTTGTGTCCACCAAAGGACTAACCAAGGCCACAGGCCGAATGATCAGACCAGGCGCCAAGCCAACTGATCCAATCTTCAAAACTAATACGACCTGTCCCAACATCATAGCAGGCGTCCGGCGGCATCCCTCCGGATGAAATTCGTCGCAGAGAGCAGCTCCCTTTTGGGTGGAACATTGCTCTATAAACTAATTACACGGCACCTATACGACTGTCCCCAAGGGCAACCACGTAGCCGTTTTTGAGACAAGGATAAATCTATCACTAACCAAACCAGTGGTAGCAGTTGACATCTGAGTCAGATGACCGCCTGTATTACTTGGGATAAATGCAAGGGGTACCTCTTGAGTTAATAGCCAACAAACATTGGCAAATCAAAAGGTTCAGCCGGCCTCCGTCGCCTGGTACCTTTACTACTCAAGCAGGAGTGACGGCGACTGAGTACCACCAAAGTTAACTCATAGTCACTCTCTCAAACTTAGTATGGAGCCTAAAAGGTATGAGTCGTCCGCCTGTTTTTAGCAAACAGGGGCTCTCAACCACTACTCCTGCTAGGTTAACAACCTATGAGTTAAAAGCCAACAAACATTGGCGAATAAAGGGGAACAACCGGTACCCACCGCTTGATACCTCTACTACTCAGTTACTTGGCGACTAGGTAACAATCATGTTTACTTGGTCACTCCTTAAAAATTTAGTATGAAACTAAAAAGGTGTTCATACAGCACATGTTCACACTAGATTAAATATGGCGGGGAACAGTCGGCCTAGACGGCCTAAAGTCTCTAGCCTAAAAACATGACAAGTAGAAAACCACTTTCCTACTTGGTTAATTTTACAAATGACAGGACCGCCTGCCTAAAGGGGATCCAGCCTTTAAAATGGTTCGAATACCGATTGGATAAATGGCCGACTGATCGTCTAGCCTGGAAACAGACAACCAGTCGTCCAGGGGCATAGGCGGCGTGACTAACTATCCGTACCTGTCTGCAACTATCGGCCATGTAAAACAGTCGGTATAGTGTACAATTGGATATCAGAATATTCAATACTTAAACAAATTTGAAGCAAAACAAAAATATTCATTAAAAGGAAGCCGGTCATTAAAGACCGGCAAAATATTCAGAGCCCCGGCCCCCTGGCCGGGTAAATACAAACAAACGACACGCAGGCCGGGGAAAGAAGACATAAAGCTTATGAAGGGGGCAGATCTTCAATATTAGCAGTTGCCGCCTGGTCAGCACTCTTTTTGCTGGACTCGGCTTCAGCTGCATCCTTCTTCGATGCATTACCCCCAAGCGGCACAAGCGCCACTATCGGCTGCTCCTCCTCCTCCAACGCCTCTTCCTCAGCAGCCGCCAGGATCTCTTGATTATATCTATCAGAACACTGGTGGTACGTTTTTTCCCAGGAGGCAAAGTCGACATTGGGGAAGAGGCGGCCCCAAGTCATGCGCTGGATTTGAGCAGAGTCTTCCATCATCTCCCGGACCAGCTCTTTCTTTTCTTGCTCGGCCTTTTCCGAGAGCTCCTGAGTAAGACTCTTCTCCTGGGTCACCAGGCGTTCCTTTACGCTCGCCAAGGATTTCTCCAAGGTTTCGTATGAGGACATCTTTTGGCGAAGAGGTCTCAGCTCGGTCTTGAGGTTGTTGATGGTCGCCTCCAGCTCGCTATTCCTCTTCTGGGCCGCCTCTAACTGAGCCCGGATAGCGGCGGTAGCCTACACCTGATAATAAAGAATATCAATTGTCAGAACTTCATTTTGGGCAATTTGAAACATCGCCTTATCACAGTCAGAGGCGGCCATAGCTTTTGCAGCCTTTACCTCTTTGTTCTTCCGGTCAAGCGGCTTGCGAAGGTCGTTCACTCGGAGCAGGGCCTAAGTAAAAAGGGGAACATGCGTCAGTTTCCAAACAAAAAAGAAAACAGGCGTCCTCGAATTCAAATACTCAAAAATATGCTAAGTATACCTCAGCAAGGACCCCTGCAATCCCGTCTAGGTCGAGGGTGTCGACACCCCTGACCGCCTCCCTTTCAGCTGGAGGTACGGCCTTGATCATAGACTTGGCCACTTCGACCAAGTCAGGCTCCTGAAGGCCGGCTGCATCAAGCATAAACAAACGGATTAGACCTAGTAAAGGAGGGAGCAAGTCTAAAATTTACAAGGACAATTTCATACTTCTAGGTGGCCCAGCTGGAGTTTTAGAAGAAGTGGCCGGCTGTTTCTCAGCCGCCGCATGTTTCCTGGCAGAACCAGGAGAGCTCGCAACAGTCGTCCTCCGGGCCTTGGGGTCCGGCTGTTGGGAAGAAGAAGCTCTTGGAGCGCCCGTCTAAAAAAGAAGAAAAGAGTCAGTATATGCATAAACACAACTCCAAAAGGAGGGTGAAAGGTTCGAAGCCCACCAAGGGTGCCCCCTTGTTAGGGGAGTCGGTTGAAGACTGTTGCATGATGGAGGCCCGCAACATGGCCGCCGCAGTCTTGGAGGCGGTAATTTTGCTCATGGCGTCCGCTGCAAAAACAAATAGCAAAGTTAATAAAAGTCATAACAAGAAATGCACGGAACAACAGAGTATTTGATAGGCCGGCTACCTCTTGAGCACCGACTGCTGAGGCCACAGGCGGCCAAAAAGTACTCGTCGTAGAGCCATTTGAAGCTCGGGACGCAGTGCAGGGGTACTTGCTCTCGTACCCCTGAAGTAGAGTTGACCTTCGACTCTACTTTGAAGAGTCCTTTATCTAGGATCTCTTTCTTAGCCTTGGGGGGAACAGGCGGCATGCTGCGGCCGCCTGCAAGAAGGGGCGATTCCTGTTCCACCTGTTGAAGCGCTTGTTCAGCTCTGTGTCTGAACTCTCAATGATAAGGAAGGTGCTCCGCCAGTCCTTCCATTTGTTTGCTTTACCTCTTGTCATGAAGTAGCCCCTATGGCTCGTCAATTGATACCAGCCGGTACCGCCTGCCTTAGGGGTCCGGCTGAGGTAGTTCATGTGGGCGAAAGCCTCGAAGTTCGGCTCCACCCCGTGCAGTTCGCACCCGGCCACATAGTCGAGTACGTTGACCCAGGAGTTCGGGGCTAACTGCCATAACCCCAACTCATACCCATCCAAGATCCGTTGAACAGCCGGATGTAGTGGGAAGCGCAGCCCAGCCTTGATGGCCGCCTCGTAGCAGCCAAAGCAGGCGCCATCATAACTGGTACCAGCCGGCCAAACGACTGTGTCTTCTGGATCCGGCACGAACACTAAGAAGCCGGGGCCCATTGTGTGGTTTGCGATAAAGCTCCCCACTTTCTCTTGCATGGCCGTGATCCGGCCCCGAGGTATCGTGCAGTAGTAGGGGGTATTTTGCTCTCGGTGAGAGGCGGATGGCTCCGCCCAATCGTCCCCCTTCTCAACTGCGTGAGAAAGCCTCGCCTCTTGTAGGCGACTGTTTTTCTCTTCTGTGTCCAGAGAAGCATGGCCAGAAGAGCTATGCTCGGATTCGTCCTCTGACGAGTCCAAAGAGAACGACTCCTCCCCTCTCCCGGAGGGGCCCGCCTCCTCTCCTTTCAAAGGAGCAGGAGAGAATGTAGAATTGTCAACTGTAAAATGGGAAGGGGTCACTTTGACTCCTCCCTCAGAACTGCCGGCTTTCAAGCCGCTTTGTTTCACTTCCACATCTGGCGCCTGGTCAGATGTTTCACTAATCGGCACCCTGTGGGAGGAGCCGTCTGAGTTTGAGATCGTGGCAGTCTTTTTTGTTCTAGCCATCATGCTCTGCATAGACACAGATACAGTCGGACTTTGTATAAAGGGCAAAGATGGGTCCAGAAAAGGGCAGGCGGCACTCCTAGTCCTAGATTCAGCCGTCCCCGGTGACCGGCTGATCACTAACCTAGGTCGTGTCGTGTGCTTCCGTGGTGCCATTTCAAAAAAGAATAAAGTAAAGAGAAAATTAAGAGTAAGAGAACCGACGGTTACCTGAACGAGTGACGATTGATGAAGTTCTGAAAATCCTTTGCAGTCGGCTTGTCAGAGCAGGCGGTAGGCAGAAAGGGTCCAAAATGTCAGAGCAAGTTCAGGGGTCCGAATGTTCTCTCACAAAGTTTTTAAGTGTGAAAATGACCGAAGTCAACACTCCTTTATATAGGCGAAGTGAGAAGGCGAAGGGTCACTTCCAGAATTCAAAATTTTGGCGGGAGAATCTCTCGGCCTCTCGCCGAGTGACACCTGTAGCAGGTCGTCGCCTGTTACAGGGCGACACCTGTCACTGGTAACACGTGACCAGTCACGTGCCACCTGTGAGGGGCAAATGATTAGGGGATTTTGCTCCCACCAATCGGAATGCGCCACGTGGGCCAATCAGGTCCTGCCAAGTGTCCCCCAGTTGGACCTCTCAGGGCTTGCCACGTGGCACACGCTTATTCGTCCACCCTGGACTTATTATGTCATGACACGTGGCATACTCCATGCCTAATGGAGAAGCCGGTCACCTAGGCCCAACTTCCGAGGGAAGCCCAATCAGCCCAAGGTTAACCTAAACCTAGATTGGCACGTTTCCCGAGGTTATAAATACCTCCCTTAATCCTCATTAAGGGAGATTACGCAGATTACACACATTAAACACTCTCACCTAGAGAGGCCCAATCACTTTAATTTCCGCATTAATTACTCCTCAAACAAGTATTAACTTGACCGTTGGAGGCGGAGCTCCCACCACAAGGAGTCTCCGTTGTTTTGCAGGTACAGGCGTCCGGTTCAAGTCTCGGAATTGTAACTCTCCCACAGGACATCAGAAAACCCCGAAACAGCTTCGGTATATAATCTAGTGATTCATCAAATGGATGTCAAAACGACATTCCTTTATGGAGATCTAGAGGAATAAGTGTATATGAAACAACCCGAAGGGTTTGTTTTGGAAGGACAAGAAGATAAGGTGTGCAAATTGGTTAAGGCATTGTATGGACTTAAACAAGCCCCAAAGCAGTGGCATCGGAAATTTGATGACACGATTTTGTCCTTTGGATTCAAAGTGAATCAAGCTGATAAGTTTATATATAGCAAATTTTATGACAAAGGTCATGGTGTCATCATTTGTCTATATGTTAATGATATGCTTATCTTTGGTACAAGTCTACAACAAGTAGAATTGACCAAGGAATTCTTATCCTTATCTTTTCAGATGAAGGATTTGGGGGAGGCGGATGTCATTTTGGACATCAAGATTATTAGGGACAATGGAAGACTTATCTTAAGTCAATCTCATTATATTTAGAAGATGATCAAACGATTTAATATGTTTGATAAGTGTCCCGTGAACACCCCCATGGAACCTAATGTTAAATTGGTTAAAAGTTCAGGGAAAACGGTTTCCCAATTGGAATATTCAAGGATAATTGGATCCTTGATGTATGCCATGACTAGTACAAGACCGGATATTGCGTTGGCTGTAGGGAAACTTAGTAGATTTAATTTACTAGTAACCCGGGTGTACAACATTGGTTTGCAATTTGGAGGTCTTGAGGTACCTTAAGGGTACGTTAGACTATGGTCTAATTTATAGTGGATTTCCTTCAGTTTTAGAAGGGTATTCTGATGCTAGTTGGATCACTTACAAAGAGGATGACTCTTCTGTTAGTGGTTGGGTATTCATGTTTAGGGGAGGTGCCATTTCATGGTCTTCCAAGAAATAAACTTGCATTGTGGATTCCACTATGGCAGCGGAGTTTATAGCTCTTGCTTCAGTTAGTAAGGAAGCTGAATGGTTGAGGAATCTCATAATAGAATTGCCTTTATTGCCAAAGCCAATGCCACCAGTGGCAATCCATTGTGATTCCAATTCGGCGTTGATAAAGGCTTATAGTCAAGTGTACAATGGTAAGTCTCAGCATATTTCACTTAGGCATAGCCTAGTGAAAGAGCTTATCAATGATGGGGTCATAAGTCTTGACTATGTTCCAACAAAGTTGAATTTGGCATATTGCTTTACAAAGGCAATGCCAAGGAATTCCATCATATTTGCTATGAATGGAATGGGTTTATGTCCAAAAAACACGAATTTGTGAAACCTAATCTAACACTTGAAGAAACATCAAGTCTTAGATTCAACGTGGTTAAATTGCATTTTTGTTGTTTGTTAGCAATGTTTAATGACCCACATTGCTATGGTACTTGTGATGTGAAAGGTAGCGTCTAATTTAAAGTTCTCAAAGATTTAGAGTTGAGAAGCTCTAAATGAAGGTGTCTTATCACAAGGGACTATTATGTATATGAGAACCTACCTATATAAGTTCGAAGTTTAGCCGCTTCAAAAAGTCTAGATGGACATATAGACTTTGATGAACTTATGAAATATACGGACACATGGTTGTTTAAAAGTTTCAAGTGATGAATAATTCGATTTTTCTTGTGTGTACTTCACCTTCGAATGGTTGGATATATCTGTGTGATTCAATCCATATGGAAATCATAGGATATGATCATCGTTAAGTGTGTTGTACTAGGTGTTAATTCAATCCGAAGGGACATTGACATTGATGCATGAGATGTGGCTAAGTGAATAGAAGTGGAGAATGTTTTAACAGGTATACACTCCAAATGGGGGAGGATTGTTAGATGATTTAGAGTGTATGAGAGAAATTGTGATCATTTGATTTATTTCGGATGATTTAGAGAGTCAGAGTGGAGCGCCCACGCCAATGTTTAGTGCGCCCGCGCAAGGTTGGCGCGGCTCGCGACAAAACCGCGTCAAAATCGCGCCAACTCTGTGGAAAGATGCAAAATTTTGGCAGAATTGGGTAGGCGCGCCCGCGCTGCTTCCTTTTTTGCGGTTATTTTCTCGGCTTTTAAGATCTTTCGTTTTAATGAAAGGATATAGAGTTTTATTTACAGAATTCTTCCCAACATTATTCTCCACATTTTCTCTCAAATTTCTTGCAAACTTTTGTGAGAAAAATTCTTGAAATTTAGCCAAATTTGTGAATTTATCATCTATATTTTGATTCTTTGTGCTAAGAACGAAGTGCTGTCTTTTGTATCTCAAAGAGCATTTTCGGATTGAACCCAAGCACCGTTGTGGGGGAAATTAACCTCTTTAGGAAAGTGTATACACGCCTAAGACAGAGTATCAAGGTTTGAGACTCAAGTGGTCATATAGATTCTCATGTTCATGGTCATCTTCAAAGGCTTGGAGTAGAGGCAAGTTTAGTATCTTTCACATTAGTGTTTTTCTTTGTAATTTCTGATTCATTGATAATTTGGTGCTCGGTTTGTAATACTTTGATTAGTATTGGTTGTTGTATAATTAAGTTGAAATTATACATCATTTCTAGGTTTTGTTCTCACACACATTCTTAAGTAGTTCTTGTTGTTGAATTACTGTAAAACCTAACAATTAATGATTTGTCACCTTTTTTAGGAACCAACATTAATAATTTGTTGCTATTTTAGGAACCAACATTTATAATTTGTTGCTACTTTAAGGAACCAACATTAATAATTTGTTGCTACTTTTAGCAACAACCAATGATAATCTATTGCTAAAGTTGGCAACGCATGCACCAAGAACAATAATCATCATGAAAACTATATTTAAATGAATGCAATTTTGCAACAAAATTGTTTTGCAGTTGGTAGCCAAAATCCCATTGTAATACCCCGAATTTTCGGAAAATACGTTAGTAATTTCTTATATTTTTTTAATTTTGAGCCAAAATGAATTTTAAACTTTGGCGCCAAGTATAAATTTTTAATCATTTGAATGATTAATTATTTTTGGATTTCTAATATTGGTTTAATTATCTTTTATAAGTCGGCCCATATTTTATTTGATATGTATGTTGTTATCTTAGTTAATAGTTTTTGCAATTTTAAGACTTATTAAGATAATACCATATATATATATATATATATATATATATATATATATATATATATATATATATATGATTTACAACTAATTTTAGTTTTGATATTATCTAAAGTATTTATATAATAACTTGGTTTAATTATCAAATTCAATTATTTTATTTATTTAATTATGATTTTCCTTTTCATTAAAAAAAATATAAAAAAAATTAAATTAAATTATGTTAGCCGTGAGTTGAAGATGTCAATCTCATGGCTTTATCTTCATATTCTTCAACCTTAAGTATCTTACTTTCTATCTTACTTCCCTAACCAATTAACACCTATCTTATTCTCACTTCTAATCCTTTTCATTAGATTTTTCCACATGAATTAATCTAGACCAAATGTTACTCAAATTCATTTAACAAACTTTAATTTATCATATTCTTATACTAATCTTATTACTTCTTGAACTCTATCTTTTCCACCCTAAATCACCTATAAATAGACCCTTAATCTTCCTCATTCATTCACACCAAAAAAAATCAGAAATTCTCTTCTCTAACTCTCAACTCACGACCCTCTCTTTCTCCCCCTATTTCCTTCTTTCTTCTTGCTCAAACAACCACCACCGTCGCCATACTTACAAACACCATTGCTGCCACCTTAGCTTATCGTTGTCCGTCTCTGCCGACCATACATTACCCCTTCTCTCGTCAACTTGTGCCTACCCATATTGCTATCGTTGTCGCAAGGTGCCACACACCATTCTGCTAATTATTGCAACTTGACTCCTTTTTTTTTTTGGAAAAATTGCTTTAAATAATACCACCTTTCACTTGTCCACTAAAAACAAGTCGATCTTTTGATTATCTCTAAATAATACCACCTTTGGGGGGTGTCCGCTTTAAACAAGTCATGACCTGTTGTTGACTTGATTAATAGGTATATGGGACACGTGTCAGTGTTTGTTTGGGTTAAAAACATTTTTTTTTTATTAAATATTTTAATTTTTAATAGGTAATAATGTTAATTATTATTATAATTATTTTTGTAAAAAAAAAATAACTCCAAGGATGGGTTTTTGGTGGTTTTGCGGGGAGGGAGGGTTATGGGGAAGGGAGTTCGGTGGTTCAGGCCTGCGCCGGGGAAGGGGGAAGGGAGTTCGGTGGTCAGCCACCGAAGCAGCAACCCACAACGCTAACTAGAACATTTCTGGCCGACACATGAGCCCACGACGCCGCCGGCCAAAACGTTCCCGGTCAGCGCACGACGTCTTCGGCAACTTCAACCATTAATGTTGCTGCTGCTGCCCTTCCCCGAAAAAGCCCTTAATCTGAAGGTGGTGGTCGCAGCCAGGCCGAAAACCCACCACGACCACCGTCTGCCTTTATCGTTGCAACAATTGCACGACCATTTACCGGAACTCAGAGTTTGAAAACCGTGCAACAGTTGCACGATTTTCCAGCGATTCCTCAATCGCTCGCCGGAAACTACTCGCTGCCTTACTTCGTCGCCGGGGGAAAAGGAATCCGGATGAAGTGGCCGGCGCCAGGGGCTGGGAGAGAAAGGAGCGCCGATGGTAGCTGGTGGATGGTGGAGGAGTTGTTTTTTTTTTTTTAAAGAAATTTTTTTAATATATTTTAATTGTTAATTAACCATAATTAAAGTTGTTGTTAATAGTTAATTACATTGTTAAACGAATTTATTAAAAAGAAAAAAAGAATTAACCGGTTATTCAGGTTGTAGGTAAAATGACTTGTTTAAAGCAGACACCCCCAAAGGTGGTATTATTTAGAGATAATTAAAAGGTCGACTGATTTTTAGCGGACGGGTGAAAGGTGGTATTATTTAAAGCAATTTTTCCTTTTTTTTAATGTATCCATAATACTACTATGAATCTATTATTACTTGTTTTTACTACTACTCTAAAGCTAATACTATTATGCTATTATTGCTATTAATTATTGCTCTAAAGTAAAGTATAGCTTTAATGTACTAATTTTACGTACTAAAATTCTATTATTAGCAAAATACACTAATGTTATCATTATGATACTACTACATCTATTATAAGGATTGGTTTATAAGTTAATAGTTTGGTAGTTCATGCACTAGTAGAGTATTATTTATAGTTTTGTGTTTATTTTGTTAACCTTATATTAATTAAGGTTATTTTATTTGTGTAGGAGGATTCCCTTGATTGTGGTCAAGTGTAGTAGTCGTACCTTATGTTTCTCGTGACCAAGGTACGTATAGGTGGCTAGGTCCTTGATACAAGTTTTGAATGCGTGTTTTGGTGAATGTTTATAGTTGTTTAAATATTGCATATGAAAGATTTGATTAATGATTTTCGTGATGAGTTAAAAATAAAATTTTATGAGTTAAAGGTTTGATTTTTAACAGTGTTGATTAATAAAAGTTGTTTAATTTATAAATCACTTGATTGAATTAATTTAAAATTTGCAGCTCATTATGAGCCTGAGTATTTAATAATTTATTGTCCCTTTACCCAGGACTGGTTAAGTAAGACCATGAGCTTTGTATGATCTAGTCTTTCCTCGAGTATAGTTTAACTTGCTTGGGGGGTGCACACTTAGGTAAGGAAAATTGGTTTTGGAAGTATATCTTAAAATTGAAAATTTTATAAATAGGAAAGTTTATTGGTTTGGAAAGTTTCTAATGATGGACATTACTACTTTTAGAAGGTTTAATTTTGGAAATTCTAAATTTGGAAAGTCTAATTTTGGAAAGTGACTTTTGGCAAGTTTAAGTTGGAATAATTATTTCGAAAGCATGTTTGTCTAATAAAAGTATTTACATGCCTTGCACTTATATGTACTTAGCATTTTTGTTAATCCATTTTCCTTTTGTTTTGGTTCGCCCTATTTATCATTATTGGTAAGCAGTCTTGATTTCAGGTGTGGAGTCGTTCGTCCGCTTGCTAGAGTCGAGATTGGGATCACCTAGTTAGGAGTTAATTTTATTTATGAGTAAAACAAGTTTTTATTGGAGTATTTTGAAACAGTTGGTGTGGTTACTTTTATTATTATTAATAAAATTAAGTTATTTTCCACTGCAATTTGAGTAATTAAATAAGCCTTACATTTTCACGTGGCGGGCCCAAGTCAATCTCTACGGTATTTGTATACGTATAAATATAGTATTTACGTAGAGGGAGATTTGGGGGTGTTACACCCATGTCAACAAGCCTTTTAGCAACAACAAATTTTTGTTTCCAACCCGTTGCTAACTAGTGTTGGTAACAGATTTTTGGTGAATAGCAACAAATTTTAGTTGTTGCTATATTGACTTAATTTTGTAGTGTTGTGTTTGCTGATGACTTAATTGTCATGAGTAGAGGTGATAATGTCTCTGCTACCTTATTGATGAGAGGCTTAGCCACTTTTTCTGCTGCTTCTCGCCTTGTGGCAAATGGAGGGAAGTCAAATGTCTACTTTTGCAATGTGGAGCAAAGAGAGAAAGAAAGTGTAAAATTAAGTTGTTTCTGGTTTTCAGGAAGGTAATCCTCCCTTTAAGTATTTAGGGGTGAAGATTAATGCTAAGAAGCTCTCAAAAGATGATTGCAACACCTTGATTAATAAGATAGTAGCTAGAATTAGATCTTGGGAAGAAGAATTATGTCCTACATTTCTAGGGTTGTTCTAGTTAATTTTGTACTCATGTCTTTACAAACTTACTGGGCAACTCTTTCTATTCTGCCAAAAAGAGTTTTAGATGGTGTGATAGCAATATGCAGGAATTTTATTTGGGATGGGAAAACCATCTCTGGCATAACTCCTCCTACATCTTGGGAAATTGTCTGCAGACCTAAGAAGCAAAGAGGCTTGGGTATTCAAGATTGTATTACTTGGAATGTTGATACTATGGGTAAATATATTTGGGATATAGCTAACAAAAATGACAGTCTTTGGCTTCGATGGATTAATCATCATTATGTAAAAGGAAGAAACTAAAAGAGACTTGGGTGCCCTGCTAATTCAAGCTGGCAATGGAAGCAGATCTAGAGGGTGAAGGAGCAGATTAAGCATGGCTTTACTAGTAATACTTGGATGCATAGCCCTGTAGGTTATACTGTAGCCTCAACTTACAAATGGCTGCAGAATACTAAGCCAGAAGTTGATTGGTTTAATTGGATCTGGAACGGGTTCAATATTCCTAAGCATAGGTTCATAGTGTGGATTGCAGCATGGGGAAGACTCGGGACTAAAAACAAACTGTTAAAATATGGGGTGAGTGAGGATGATGTTTGCCCTTTATGTGGTGTGTGCACTGAATCAAATGAACACATGTTCTTTGAGTGTGCTTATAGTCAGTAGGTTCTCAGTTTGAAGCACAACAGAATTCAAAAGGGAATGAATTTCAGGAACTTGACCACCTATAATAAGTGGTGCTTGAAAGCTAGAAATAGATTCCAGAAGCAAGTGTTTCAGAGTATGTGTGCAGTCTTGGTGTACAACATATGTACAACATGATGTAATTGTAAATAGGATTTGTTTTGATGTTTATCATAGGATTTGTAGTGTTAGCTCTAGCAAAGTGAAGGCTAGGGTTATAGCTTGGTTAAGGGGCATTTGCTCAGGGGTTTAGTAACCTCAGTGTAATTTTTTGGGTGTTGATTAATAAATTCTTTGCCTTTCTCAAAAAAAAAAACATTTAACTAAACATTGGAGGAACTTATACTCAATAATAAAAAATTTAATCGAAAAAACTTAAAATTAATTAGTGAAAAATCAACATATACAATTGATAATTTTAACCAAAAAACTGTCAAATTAATCGATATCATCACGAAATTAATGGTGATTCAATAAAGGCCAGGAGAAAGTTCAAAAGCTTCTTCAATGGAGGAGTGATAGCTCACAAGCAAGTCGGTTCAGTGGAGGAGAGAGTTAGCTCACACGCTGTTTCATTGGAGGAGAGAGAGAACTTACACGTCGTTTCAATGGAGGAGAGGGAAAGCTCATACGCTGCTTCAATGGAGGAGAGAGAAATACTCAGACATTGCTTTAATGGAGAATTGAGAGTACACTTTCATGGAGAAGACATAGCTCACTAGTCGCTTTAATGGAGCATTTGAGTACGAAAAACCACATCAATCTTCAATGGAGGAGAAAGCTCACAAAATGCTTCAATCGAGGAGAGAGAAACCAAGCTGAGGAGAGAGAAATTAAAGAAAAGGGGAAATCGAGTCTAACCCTAGGAGATAAAAAATCAAATTGTTTTTTTTTAAAAAAAATTTTTTATTAAGAAAGTAAGAATTTGAAATGATATGCTTTGGGATGGAATTTGAAATTTTGTTGAATTGGATTAAATTCTTTAAAGGCTAGATTTGAACCAAATGCAAATTCAAATTCTAGTATTACCCAAATAAGTTATTGGCCCAAATCAGAATTTCAAATGAAACCCATGATTCCAAACAAGCCATAAGAGAATTGTAATTAGGGAGCATGTTCTAGGTATAATAAAGTAACTAAATAAGTTAAGAGAACATAAAAAAAAGGTTAAAAATTAGTTAAAAATATTAAAGTAATAAAAAAATACACTTATCTGGCCTCCGATGTCATTTATGACATTTTCTGTACCAAACTTAATAGTTTGTGATGTAGAGTGCTCCCAATCAAGGTTGTGCTATTCTCTGCACCTAACCTATAATTGGTGCTATTTATGCCAATTTTCCCAAAATGAAATAATATATCTATTACATCGAGTGATTTCCTTAAATAATGTAAAAACATAAACTAATTCCTATACATTAGTACATTGATTTTAAAACTATTTCTCATAATACTCGTCTACACAGACTCGATTGTAAAGTTCGGTATTTGCCAGTATAAATCCGCTAATATTGTTGGCGGTTCTAGATGGTATAAAACTTCTAATGGTATTAGGCCTTGTTCTTTTGAACTGCATCTTTCTGCTTTGCCTGCTCAAAAGAACAGCGCCTTGATAGGCGTTAGAACGATCGCACATTCCACACTCATTCAAACACATTTATAAGCAAACATCTCACAAACCAAGCACAATGATAAGTAAGAGTTCGGTCCACAAGGAACGGGATATAATCGCTAAAGATATTAATACGCAAGCTAGTTCGAAGACTTTTGTTGAATTGGGGTTCGTCAAGTAGACAAACAAACTATTATTCTAAATCAAGTAATTAAAAGCACTAGGGAATAGGATCCACTCAACCATGGCAATTAGGCATATTGGGAGTAAAAGACAAAAGAGATAGCAAGGACTATATCTAAGACCAACCTCATGCAATTAGGAAAACAACTCACATTCCTAAACTTAGATCCCTCATTAGTTTAGCAATAGGAGATACATAATCAAATTGCAATAAGTAATGACATATATACTTAATCTACATTTCCATGTCAAACTAAGCATAACATGCCATCAAGCTCCAAATTCAAGGGTAGCTACTCCTATCATGAAGAACTAACAAGCAATATCATACAATCAATTTAATCACAAATCAAACATCAATACTTCCCCCAATTTTACTTAATTAACCATTAGGTTGAGTTTCACCCAACCCCTAGCAAGGAGGACTACTCACAATTCATTGTGAGTAACATGCAAAGTTCCAAGTTGGGATTCTAAGTAGTTCAATAATTGGGGGAAAAGTGATTCACTATGGATAAAACTAACATGCAACAACAATTTATCAAGATTTAGAGAGATTCAAGTGACTTGAAATAACAAAATAAAATCAGAAAATAAGTATAGACAAGTGAAAGAAGTTACTATTGAAGCTTAAAATGTTGAATAAATGTTGAAAATCTGAGAATGAACCTTGAAGTTTGCTTCTACAATGATTAGATTTGAGAGTTTCCAAACTAAATCATCAACTAATTTAATGAACTAAGGTGCTAACTAAGAGGAAGTTTGCTGAAACCTATTCTACTGCTTTCCCCCCTAAAAATGAATTAAAGGGGTAGTATTTATACTCCCCGAATTACATAGGGAAATTCGTCAAAACCCGAATTCAACCAGGATCGCCCGCTCCTCAACCAGGATCGCCCGCTCCTCAACCAGGATCGCCCGCTCCATAACCTTGCACGCCCGCTCCCTTGTTCTTCAAAAGATTGGCAGATTCAAAACTTTAAGGAGGAGCGCCCGTTCCTCGTTGAGGCAGATTCTAGCAAACCAACTAGGAGCGCCCGCTTCGGCTCGGGTGCACACTCGCTCCTCACATGATAAGAAACATGGCAGGATTATGTAAACTTTGCAGGAGCGCCTGCTCCAGAGGAGGTGCACGCCCTCTCCTCCAGGAGCGGCTTCTCCCTTCATTGATTGTTTGCTCTAGGTTCTTCCACGAGCTTTGTTTGCTTGTCAAAGCTAGTCTTGTACCTGCAATCATGGACAAACACATACAAAGAGGTGGCAAAGCCAAAATACAACATTTATATACAAAAAGGAGGGGTAGAAAAAGGAGAAAAGATTACAAAACAGGGTTAAAATCACCACAATAAGTGGTCAAATAAACCACTTATCATGCCTTAGAGGTTCTATATAAAGAATTGCTAATACTGTTAGAGGTTATATGCATAGAACCTCTAATACCATTAGTGGTTCTATTAATTGGGCCGAACTAGGTAAGGGTTCATTTGGTATCGCTCTAATTTTTCTGTTTTTTTGTTTTTTTTTTTTTGTTTTTCAAAATCATATGATATATGTCATATAATAAATCAAAAATTGGTCAAACTTATAAAAATCATGATAATTTTAAAAACTGACAATAGAAAAGTAGATACACCTTTTCTTGTTTCCTTGTTTTGGTTTTTTCTTTCTTTTTTTTTCAAAAAATCAGAAAATTGAAAACAAAAACGATGTCAAACAAGCCTTAATGTAAATGAGGTAGCTTCAACTTAAAATCACTAATGGAATTAGAGGTTCTATGCATAGAAGTATAGAACCTCTAATGGGATTTGCGGTTTTATAAATAGAACTTCTAATACCATCAGTGGTTCTATATATAAAACCGCCAACATTGTTAGTGGTTTTATATTGACAAATACCGAACACTGTAACGAGCCTACTTGGACGATATTGTGAAAAATAGTTTTTAAACGACCGACTTATGTAAGGATTGGAGTTAGTTTGCATTTTCTGCGATTTCCCTAAATAATGTAATAACATAATCTATTTTCTTATATACATTGGTTTAACAACTATTTCTCACGATACCATCCACGCAGGCTTGGTGTCAAAGTTCAGCATTTGCAAGTATCAACCGCTAACATTGTTGGCAGTTCCAACTAATATGAAACCTCTAACGGAATTAAAGGTTATATACATAGAACTTCTAATGGTATTTGTTGTTCTTTATAAACACAATAGAGATTGTTTGATTAGAGACTACAGTCTAATGTTAGAAACGAATTAGATCTTTGTTGCGTTTGATCTAAGGAAGACAGGGTTGGGGTTAGCTACCTTGGTAAGTCGAAAGCTCAGAACGCCTCTGGTTCCAGTGTCAACTAACTTCAGGTATTGGTCAAAACTTTTTATTTGAACATTTAATATTGCGAAGCATGGTGGACTATTAAACTTGAATGATAATTTATTTTGGTATATAATTAGTAGAATAGTGATAACTAAGTACCGCTTAAAGTCATTAAATAGAAAACACGTGAATATTAATCTTATTTTCAGTTATAAGTATGTCAACATTGAGTTAGTTGGTAATAAAAGAAGACTTGTTGGTATACCATAATAGTGACAAAATAAAAAAATAAAAAAAATCATACTAATTAGGGGTTTGTTGGTATCTAATTAAAGGTTCGTTGGTATCATAAGAAATATTAATTACACTAGGTAATCATACCAACCTAGAACTGCTAAAATTGTCGATTTAAAATATTTGTTATAGTCATCTGGTATAGGACAAAAGCAGTTCGTGATTTAGAATTCCTCCGTAGTAGTATTTTGTTTTTGAGAGTTGGACAAAATAGGAGGAAGTACTAATGACTCACGACTCAAGGAGAGACCTTGTAGAATGGAGGGAAAACAGATGGTGAAAGGAATTGAAGACCCATGCAGGAAATTCTAGACCAGGGGCCAATGTGGGGAGTCTCTCCCAACAGTTGTCATTGTGGACGGAGCTTGGAAAAGGGATAAAAAGTCAGGGTATAATGTTGTTGTGGCTTGGGTAATAAAGGTAAATGGTCACTACCAGGAAGAGGGTGCGATGAATGAAAGTGTTTGCAAACTCCAGCATATAGGCTGAGCTACAAGTTATCTGGTGGGGGACCTATCATGTGACGCAACGACACACAAACATTGAAGTTCTTACCGATAGCTTGGAGGCAATTAGACATTTACAAACACCTTATGCTTGTGCTTGGGTAAATAGGGCCCATATCAAGAATATCCTTTATCTAAGTAGGGAGTTAAATTACTTCTGTTGTAGAGAGTGAAGGATAGCTCAAGTGGTTAGAGCTTCCCTCCCGATTCTAGGAGATCCTGGAATCGATTTTCACCCCCACCCGTTGTGACTCTCTAAACACCAAAAAAAATTACTTCTGTTATAGCAAAGTGCCTAGGTCAGAGGTAGTTAGAGCCCACAACCTTGCCACTCAGGCGAGGAAAGAGCCCTAGCTCCCCCTTTTTTATTTTGATTTTACTACTTGTTTCCCTTCTGTGGAAAAAAAAAGAAAAAAATCTAACGGCTCATGGTTAGCCGCAAGTTTTATATCTCACAATTTTTCATTAAAATAGAAAGGTATAAGGAAGAGAGAGAAAGGAATAGTGAAAAGGATGGTGTGGGTCTCACCCTTTTGTTTTTTTTTTTTTTTTTTTTTTTTTTTTTGCAGACATGTATTCACGTGCATAAGGGACAAAAAAATTAGGGACCACTATTACTGAGAGTATATTTTGTACTATTAAACCTCTAGTGTAATTTTTTGAATTACCATTAAAAGTGTATTGTGTACTACCATTAATAGTGTATTTGTACCATTGAAAATTACGTCTATAAAATACCGTGAAATGACTTTTTTTACTCTTGTGAGGCATACCAAAAGTGGCTCACGACCATTTGAAACCCCTCGACAAAATAGTCATTGTACACATGTATACTTGTATGCCCATTATAAACATATGCACGAATGCACAATGCACCAACCCAATCCAAATCCATAGGACAAAAAGCTCGGTCGTAGAAAGAGGGATGAAAATGGCGACACTTCCACTCTCTTCCTCTTCCCTCAACTTTCTCTCTCCTCTCCTCAATTCCTTCACCTCGTCACCACCACTACCATCATCCAACCTCACCTTTTCTCTCTCTTCTCCCCGACGCTTCTCCAAGCTTTCTGTTTCGTCGTCAGAAGTTTGCGACGCTCCTCAACAATCGTTGATCATCGATCAATCTGCTCTCCTTGTCGAAGAAGCCGTCTCCGAGGATGCGCTTTGGGCTGCCGCTTGTCTCCGCATTCGAACTTTTAACGAATATAAGGAGGATTCTTTTGGCCTCGAGGTGAGCGTAATTTGCGATTGAGTTTTCATCGTTAATTTACTGCATTTGGAACTGGAATTTAGTGTTGAGTAATATAGATTGATCAATTGTTCTATAATTGCTTTGTTTTGATTGAAATTGAAGTATTGTGTGATGAATTTGTAATTGTGTGTTTGAGTTTTTGTTTGAATTATGTGATTCTATTTTACAAATTGTTAGTTGAAGTTGCAAATTTGCTGTTTGATAGGAATAGGAATTGCTTTAAATTTAAATTATTATCAATTCAAAATTGAGGTCAAGGAATCTAGGATCAAATGCTATGCTGCTTGTCTCCGCATTCGAACTTTAAACAAATTTAAAGAGGATTCTTTTGGCGTTGAGGTGAGCGTGATTTGCTATTTTAATTGGTGCCGGTCTTATTTTAAGTATGATGTCAAGGCTAGGGTTTTGGGCAAGCTTCATATTAATGCTATATATGTTATTCATTATGATTTTGCATTTTCTGTTGTCAATGACTATGTATTGCTCATATCATGTTTTATTTGTCAAGTTCTTTAGGATCATAAGAGGTACCTAGCTGAGCGAGAGTTCGAAGCATTAAAAGAACGTGTTGCAGGCAAAAGGGAAGGTTTCAGAAAGGTTTCTTGCATAAATGCCACTCTTCCTTTGTCTCATCTATCGGCCTTGTCTGGAGATCTTTGTACTTCGTGTAAGGTATGTTAGCCTTCTTTCTAATTGGATTTCTGTTTCAATTAGTGATATTACTCCATAACATTTTTCCTTTTCTGGCTCAATGGAACTTCTAGTGTCCATTATGGAATGTAATAATTTTTTTAAAGGCTGACAGTAAACCAATTGATACATTTTAAGTGACTGTTAAAGTTCATTTCAGTTTTTCAATTGATGTAATTGACTTCTAGACTTCTACATTTTTTTTTCTTTTTATGTATAGAGACATTAATGAACTATGGCTCTGCACAAAAATTATTTCAGAACTTGCCTTTCCTCTCCTTTTGTAAAGTAGCAATTTTTTCTTAGCATAATATGAATTATAGTCATAGTCAAGAAATAGACCCTCCGTACACATATTTGGTTCCTACTTCCTAGTGCATGTATATTTTTATTTTTTAGAATGAAATAAAGTATGAGAAAGGCCATAGGACGAAATTTTGCAGTATTGCTCAGTCTTAACATTTGTGACTTAAAAGTTCCAGCATCTTATTTGGAGGCATATTTAATATAAAAATTAGCTGAAATAGAAATATTAAGTGCAAGAAGAGGGGTGTGATCAGCTCACAAACCTTTTGTAACTTTTATCATTTTTGTTGGCACTTTGGACAAGTTAAAACATTGTAATAAAATGGTTGGTTCCTGAGACTCATTCTTATTAGCTTCTTCCATTTCAGTTTATTAGCATGCGAATAATTGCAATTTGAGAAAATGATTATAGAAGAGCACTCAAGAATCTACTGTTTAACTTTTGAGAAGTCCACAACTACCACCTCTCATATCCTATTGGATCTAATCTTCCATCACAGATATTACATTCTATATCTATATCAAGTAATAAGTTGAACCTGGCAACTACCCTAAGACCTAACTCTTCTACAGCTAAATTCGAGGACGAAAATCCCTTGAACTCTCCCTCTTAATCCAAAGCAACAATGAGTTGCTCATTACTTCTCCAAGGTACATACTAGGTGTACCTCAGCTTTGTTACACGGAATACCAAATTGGAGAACCAAAATTTTTATTTTTTAATCATGACTTACTAGTTGATAGGCTTAATAGTCTCCATTGCTGTCTTGGAATTTTTTATCAGATACTTCTATTGAACCAAAAGCATGTATGTCTAGTGTACCTCAGAGTCCAGTGCTTAGCTATCATCTCAATTTTGACAAATTAGGTTATTTTACCTCCTAAATGCATGTTAAGCACTGATCATTACACATGCCTTGATATTATTGCTGGTGTTCATGTTGTAACTCTGACAGTTACCTAGTCTAGTTGAATCATCTCCATGTGTCCATTGTGGTTAGAACTTAGATTTTATGAATTGAGTTGTTGAGTTTGGAGCTTGTCAACTTAAACTTCTTTAGGATCATAGGATTATTTTTGAGCTTGAATTGTTTGCTTTGCTACAATGTCATATGAGTCTCGACTTCTTTGGATTTTGTAAAAATAAGAAACCTATCCTTTTGCCTCATATGTTAATTGAAGTCTTTAGTCGTCTTGCAGGGGTGACTGATGCTTATTGATGGCCTTGGATACTTCTCTTATTTTAGTTTATGATTGAGTAGGGAGGATTAATATTGTTTCCTTCTAATTGTGAATAGGATGAAATCTGTTTGTCTGGACCGGGATCCCATATTGGATTGGTGAGGGGAGTGAGGTCGAATCGGTAAATCGGTTCGTAGAATCGTATGATCCTATGAAATTGATAAAAGGAGTAATAAAAAGGTTGCTACATAACTAGAAACACATTTTTAAAGCAATAAAAATGCTAAAATTTATAGTTTAAGTAGTTGGGTAGTAATTTTCTAGGCTTAGAGAAAAGGTAGATTGCTTTGGGCTCATTTAATATGTAAAAATGTAGGATCAAAAGATCCTGACTGATTCCATACTATTCTGACCGATCCTACATGATCCTTACAATGCAATAATAATCCAAGTGAAAAAACAGGATCCTATCCAATTGGACGATCCTACCCAATCTTGACTGATCCTACAACAATCCCGCTTGCTTTGCGATTCTGCATCCGATACAGATCGTTTACCTAAAATTGGATGGTAGGTCGCACAATCCAATGATCCAGATCACGTTTCTAACAACATTGTTGTCAGTAAATTTCTGCTAGATCTTTGGGGGATTTAATTCAATTAACATGTTGAGCGAAAGATATGGTTTGAACTACTCAGGGTGATGTGCTATATGCCTATATGTTTTCCATCTTCACCAAACATGGATATGCTTATTCATGTACATTATCATTACTCATTTGGTGGATTGATGCTAGTAGCCTTACCCTTATGGTAATATAGAGATTACCCAATACAATCATTTTTTGCTACACCCTTGTCCCATAATTGGTAAGACATTGAAAATTCAAAGAAATAAGGGAACTTGTATGTATCGCTTTGTCTTTCAAATTTTATCTACATATATAATATACCTGATTCCGAATGCAATATTAACCATATAATAAAAACTTTTACCAACTTTAAAGATGGAAAAAAAATACTTCATCATCAAAATTGCTGTGCAGATAGTTAAATGAGACATCATATTTGGTCCATTAATTTCAATTGGTTATCACTTATGATCTCACATGCCATGCAGTGTTTAGCTTATGGTTTTCCCTGTCTTACTTTTCTCTCTTGGAAAACATGTAAAAAAGTATTTTTCTCATCTGATTTTGTGGTCAATGATAATAGTTCTCTGATGATGGAGGATCTCGAATTGTGGTTGGGACGCTTGATCTTAATCAATGTCTGAGGCTACCTGATGAGATGACAGGGATGAAGCCACAGGTATCTTGAATTTGTAATTCTCTTTTGTGTTGTGATAGATATATCTCCTGCTTAACTGAATAAATAATGCTTGTATATGACTTGCCGTTTCCAACATTTTTTTTTGAGACAGCAGTGATTTACTAAAATGAAATTGATTTTCTTATTTTTTATGGTTAGTTGTTTTTTACATTCATTTGTTGGTTACAAGTAAGCTATCCTCAAGTGTGCTGAATTTGTGGTTTTCTATTCTATGGGGTTGGTTTTCTGTAAATCTTCTTTCATTGTGGAAGCTGATTTTTGGGAATTGTTTGACTCTAGATAGTACATGAAAGAAATAACCTTGTTATTTGGGGATTAAATCTTGGTTTGCTAGAGGGAAAAGCAAATTTTGATTTTTATGTTATTCTTTTCAAATTTTGGATACATGAAATTCTATGGCAATGAAAGAACTAATCTTGTTCAGATTTGCTGAAGGAAAAAAGAATATTTGGCATGAAAAAGGAAATTGAAAGTGTTATTCGGTTCCAAAAATACAAATTGAATTGTATATGGAATCTCGAACACATTGAGATCTAAAATTTTGAATCAAATCAAGTTAATGAAAATTAGCTTACATTATAGATGAATACTTACAATTTACAAATAACTCACCCAAAATGAATAACTAGTACTTGTATTGTAATTAGGCCTTCATCTCATTTGATGATCAAACTTTGTATTGTAAATTTCTTATCTTGTGCCCTAGTTACTGCTATCAAATGTATCAATTTACTATTTGAAATGAGGATATTTCATATAATATCTAGGTATATATAAATCTATATAATGGTATGAAAAAATCTTGATTATTTCCCTTATGTGTGTAGATCAAATAGGATTTTAAATTTTTCCATAAATGCTCCCTGCTTTATTTATTTATTTATTTATTTATTTTTATTTTTTTTAAGTTAAACGTTTTCCTAGTCCCGTATGCCAAAAATATTTTTAATTATCAATAAGTAAAATTATAACAATTGAATATTAATAGACTATTCATTGAGACAATTGCAATAAGTATTCACAAGAATGTATTTTTTCTTATGTATAAATCAATAAAATTAGTCAAAGTAGATTGGGTAAATAGTGCAAAAAGTCTAAACATTTCATTTGAAAAACTATGCAGGTTGCATAAACAGTTCATTTCTTTGAATAATTCTTCTTGAGTTGTCTTTGGAGGTTTCTAAGAATTTTGAATTATTAATTACTCAACATTCTAATGTGAGTTTGTTGTATAACATTCACAACACAAAAATATGAAAGACAATCATTTAGTGTTAATGGCTTAATGCAGTTCTTGAGTAATTAGTTAGAAAGACAATCATTTAGTGTTATTGGCTTAATGCAGCTCTTGAGTAATTAGTTAAACGCACACTAATTCTAGGTTCTTCCTGATCATCCCATATCTGAAGTCTGAACTTATTTTACCTCACCTTCCCTTTTTTTTAGTTGTGACTGGATTTTGTAGCCCTTATCCGAGCTTACCCAATTGTATATGAACTTATTCCTCTTGAAACTTTTGTTTAAGGTGAAAAGGGATAGAGCCTAAATTTTGCATCCTGATTTCTATACATCTATCGATGCTATTCAATTTTTGATATGAGAATTCTTTTGTTTCATGCATTTGGATTTAGGGAATTTCGAAACTATATTTTTTCATCAAATAACAATGGAAAATTTTGACATGACTCACAACATGTTTAACGCTCAGTTTTATTGGAACATTTCGAAATTAAAAATTTCTAATTGGTCTCTTCTCTGTGGCATGGTCACACTGACTCACATACACAATTGTGGCTGCCAAAGTGCCAAGTGGATCCTAATGTTAACTGATGTGTATGTTTTTCCATTGAGCTATTTGATAGCAAACTTTGTGAAACCTAATCCAACTTTGCACTTGCCAGGGTATTGGAGCTGATTTTTTGAGGGCTTATTTGAGCAATGTTTGTGTAGCCAAGGAATTGCACAGGAATGGATTGGGTTATGTACTCGTCTCAAAAGCAAAGTGTGTTGCTGAAGAATGGGGTACTGTCTCTGTAACTGATGGCTTAAGCTTTTGACTTAATGGATGTTTGGCAAAAAGGGTCATATATTAATGTTTGTTTAATTGATATTAGTTGCTGAGATACCACTTTGCTTCCTTGGTTCCTTACATGGCTACCTCAAATTACCAAAAAGAATCAAGGGAAAAAGAGAGAGGGATGAGAAAAGAAAACCTTTATCACCTGTTGATATATTTCTATTTTGTGTCTGGCCTATCTGCAGCAGTGCAGCTGAAGAATTTCTCTTTTGGGTTATTTGGGTTTGGTGTTGGAGTTTTTAGTTTCATATGGATGTTTGGAGTCTCTTGCACTTACTACAAGGCAGTATTCTGTTTAAGCTTTTACTGTACCTTGTAGCTTTTTGCTCATATGATATGAGACTTGGAGGCTATCTCCTTCATGCTGTGACTGGGATAGTATCCTTATCACTTTTTCATAAATGGCTTAAGGGTGGAGCATTGGCTTGGATCAAGTTTGCTTGGGCTTGCTGGGTAATAGAATTGAGTCATTGGGTAGGGTGGAGCATTGTGCTGCTGCTTAGAACTCAGAGGACATCAAAGGCTTCCTTTCTCCTGTTATGGAAGTATCTGACAGATACTTTCTGGTTCATGTATTATTTCAGACTACCTTTTCCTCCTTAAAATGCTGGTAGAGATTTGAACATAATGGTTTTGGATTCTATGTTGTGGTTTACTTGTAAATTTGTAATAGTGCCTAATAAAATTAATATTGATCCTCTCTTCTGCTGGCTACACTGCTACAGTAACCTCTATTTCAGTTTCTAGCATTCTTTTCTTGAAACTAGATAAATCAGAAGAGGTTTCTAGCCTTTTAACTTATGTTATGTGACTAAGTGAGGCCTATGAAGCATGGGTATGCCATCCAATAGGTGTATGAAGCACGGGTATTGATTGATAGTTTACTGATACATAGTATGCGACTAAGTTTATTGATATATAGGCGTAAGGTTCTCTATTTTATTGATATGTAGCTTGTTGATGTATAATTTTTTACTACGTTAGGCTTATGAAGCACGGGTATGCCTTCCCTCCAGGTACGGTACTGGTGGTGTATGCCCAAAATACATACAATGAGTACGACGCATGTGAAAATGGGGATGCCTTGGGAATCGGGACGGCTGGGCATTTTTTTCCTATGTACTCCATCACAAATTTAAATTTACAGCCCCAAATCCTACTCTCTTCTCTGAGTTTTCTCTCCTTAGCGGCTCAGTCACTTAGACATACATCAGCTTTTGCCATCCTTTCCTGTGATCCTCATCTCTTGATATCTGAAGCTTTGTCCCTTTGTTCCTCCTCCTTTTCTTTTTAGTTTTCGAGGAGGCTGGAAGTTAAAACTTAAGACGTGGTAGAGATCCTAGAGGAAGGGGTAGGGCTGGAAAGCTAGTAGAGTGATAGCCAAGTGATTTAAAATTGAAACTGTACTTATAATTTTGAAGAAGTGCAGCACATGTTTTCATCTCAATTAACATAATGTTTTGATATATTCTCTCAGGCATAACTGACTTATATGTTCATGTTGCGGTGGACAATGAATCGGCAAAAAAGCTGTATATGAAGAGTGGCTTCACCTATGAAAGTGATGAACCAGCATGGCAGGCTAGATTTGCAAACAGGCCAAGAAGAGTCATTCTTTGGTTTGGTTTACCAAACTCTTATAACTTATAGACATCAAAGCCAGGTTACCTTCTTATGCTGATGTCTTTTTTCACAATTCATTTTTCTTGTGTATATCTGAAAGGACAGGCAGTATTTATGTGGTTTAACTGTATAGTTTTAGTTTTGTTTGATTGCTATAAAGTATACGCAGTCTCCGTAAATCTTTGATCGCTGTATAGTGATTCTTGGATCATTATTATTAATTGCAGAATTCATGAAAATATATTTATTGCAGATCGATTGGCTGATTAGGCTCACTTTTCTTAACTTGTTACTTTACATTACAGTCAAGATCTAATGTTAGCGTGATTTAATCTTTGAATTGATCAATTTGTACTGTGGCTTGCTTATTATTGTTGGCTTTTAGATGATGAAGTCAGTTAAAAATATTATAATTTCCTTGCATTTTTTTTTTGAAAAATACAATTTGTTTAATCAAGAAATAGTAAAAGAAAAGGGAAGGGTAGACCTTACAGTTGTATTTATTATTTTACTTTGCCAAATTTATCGAGACTTTTTATTTTTATACTTTTTGGAATCCAAGTTTTGGGCTCTATACGACATGCTGATGTGAGTATTATATCACCTAGAATAAGTAGAAGCTAATTGCCAGAGGTTTTTGATCTCAAGAATTGGCAAAATTTGAGGTCGAAATTTTTTCAAAGAAGGGAAGGATGATGGGGGAGCAAAGGGTATATTCATAAATAATTATCTTATTGGACTTTTTAATGTTTGGGTTTGGATTGTATTACAAGCCAAGTTTGTATTGGGTACATTTTATGGGGTTATTTTAGTTCATTTAGGATTTGTTTTATCTAGGTGTTTTTATAATTTTATTTTCTAGTAGAATATTCTAGATTATAGTAGGGTTATATTTTACAGCTTGATTGAATTAATTTCTTTTGATGAACTTTTGCTATCATAGGTTTAGGGAGTTAAACCACACACAAAACTGCAACTTTAGTGCATCTTTTTGTGTGCAACTAACTAAAAATTGAGTATTATCATTGTTACTTTCGTCGGGTCTACTAAGATTTACATCAACTTAGACCACCAGAACTTGACAATTTTGTCAATGTTTATTTTTTAATTTAATAATAATTATTATTATTTTTTTTTAATAAAATCGACCAGGGTGTTTGAAGCTAAGACAAGAGAAGCTAGGGCAGTAAGGATAGAATTGACAAGGAAAGCTTTCTTTTTTGGGAGAAAGATGGTTCCAGTTCATGATCATGGTAGAGATTTTATCTAAGAGAAACTGTTCTATCCTATCCTCCTTGCCTTAAACATTGACCTCTTCTGGGAGATGGCGCCACCAGTGTGGCTTTATCAACTGTTCCTGGTAGCTGGCAAGTTTTCACCATCAAGTCTTGGTTTCCCTTCGGTGTCTGCTCTGTTTCAAGGGTTTTAAGTTATGATTTCTCTCAGTTGTATTCTATCTCTTCATTGAGGGCTTTTAATCCATCTTGGTAGTTCATTTTTTATTAGAAGCGTTGTTATAAGTTGCTCTTTAGTTTAATTGTAAGTTTATGACATTAATCAGGGCTTGGTGAGTAAATCTTGGGAAAGTTGGATATTTAATTCATCTTTTACTCATTGTTGCTAGTTTGAAAGAGGAAAGTAACCTCTTGTTTAAAGCTTGATCTGTCATTCATCACATATCATAAAACTGTAATATTGATATTGTGGTATGCCATTTTATGAGTGTGTAGTCTAAATTTTCTGGTTTGACTATACTTCTTAATCTGAATTCAGTAATTTGTGTGCTTAAAGCTTAAACTGTAAAATTTATTGCAAGTTAAGGAGCTTGATTTTTGGATTGGGAAAGGTGAAAGCCTACTAAAGAAGGGTTAAACTGTCAAAGCTTCCATTAAGCTTAGCAGTTTCTAAGAGTCTTGTAGTGACCTTCCGCGTACCTTGCATTTGTAACTAAATAATAAAAAATAGCTAAATAACACTTCATTGTTGATGGTTGGTTTAACTTATCTCTTAATGAGATTTAGAGGTTTGGAGTTTTTCTATTGAAACCAAAAGAACAGTGAACAATTTCTCCTGGTTTATGAGACGAGGGAATTTTCAGAAGAAGAAGATGAGATTGATGGATTCAAGGAAACAGGTGATCGGGACTGAAATAGGAGACTTGGTGCTTAATCTAATCCCGAGACAAACTATATGCTGTGTCATTGATGCTGAAAGATTATCTCCTAAGAGGCTAAGAACATTATCTTTTATGATGACATCTTAGGAAGCTGGTTTTTGAATATCTAAGGTATATATGTTTTGTCTAAGATGGGTTTGAGGAGCCCAACTTAAGTTTCATGAAAAAAAGAAACCCAAAGTCTACCCTGAAAGTTTTCATACCAAGCTGCAAGGTTATATCGTGTTCTTTTAAGATCAGTGGTTTCCACTTGCTATTAAAGGTCTAGTTGGTTTTGTGATGAGCTTGATGACAATGAAATGTTGTTGGCTGGATTGATGAATTGATTGGGGGCATTTTCTTTGTTTAATTTGGGTATTTAGTGTAGCATTTTCGTTGGCTATTCGGCGATCATTTTTTGGACAATTTAGAGGAGTGTGACAACTAGGGATGAAAATGGATAGGGTCTAGTTATACTCGAATTTCTTGGATTTTTAATCTATACCTATACCTTACCTAGACCCTTAGGGTCTAAAATTTTAGACCCTTACCTGGGTAGGGTTAGGGACCAATTTGGGTCATTCGCCAACTTTTTTCCCCCTAATTTTAATTGTCTATTTTATAGTGTACGATTGTATGTATTGCGCAAAATAAAAATAAAACTTAATACATAAGAACATGACCGACTAATTTGACATTCGTAAATTAATTAAATATAAAAAAATTATTTGAATGATGTATAAACAAATTATTATTATCCATAACCACATTACAATTTAAACTCTCATAAAATTAAGTGCACAACTACAAAGGCCTTGTTTGGTAAATGACTTTTGGCTGGCTTTTTGATTGGCTTTTGGCTTTTTTTTTGGGTCAAACAGCCAAAATACATGTTTGGTAAATAGCTTTTCAGCTAGTTGAAAGTCGCCTTTTCCGCCAAAAACAAAGGCCTTGTTTGGCTGTTGGATGTTGGCTGTTTAACTTGGCTTGTTTGACTGGCTGTTTGACCATTTGTTGTATGTAAATATGTTTGGTAAAATCAGTTGTTAGTTGTTTGCTGTAATTATGCAACTTGACCTTGAAGGATATTATTATGTGTTCATATTCATTTATTATCAGTATTATTAATTACTAAATACTAGTTACTAATTTTTAATTATTAATTACTAATATAAAATACTAACTATTAATTATTAATTACTAACTACTAGTTATTAAGTACTAATTACTAATTTTTAATTACTGATTATTAATTATATATTACTAATTACTAACTGTTAATTACTAACTATTAATTATTAACTAGTAATTATTAATTATTAATAAATAACTAGTAATTATTAATTATTAATTATTAACTATTAATTACTTATTATTAATTACTTATTATTAATTATTAATTACTAATTACTAACTACTAACTACTAATTGCTAACTACTAACTGCTAATTATAGTAAATTATATATTACTAATTACTAATTACTTACTACTTTCTGCATTGTAAATTATATATTTTATGTACCTTTATTCTTTTAGCATAGAGAAGTGTAAGTCTGTAAGAACTTTTTTACAGTAATTATTGGTGTTGCCTGTATTTTCTTTTATCTTCTCACTTGCCAGATAGTCTTCCTGAATTGTATGGTAACTGGCAAGTTGAATTTTCTTAGGTCAGTTGGATGTCCCAACTTAAGAGATCTTTGTTGACATATTCCTATATTTTTGCAAACTTGTGGACTATATATCTATTCTATAGAATGTACACCATACTTAACCGTAATCACAGATATGAGACCACACTCTGCTAACAATAAATTCCAATTATATACAACCAAATTTTTATTTAATTAAAGTTATATGTAAAACTATCAGTATACAATGTGAAATCTATGCAGACCACTGATTACCACATACGTGTTTGGCTCGAGTTCAGTATAGAAGATCATCGTTATTTTCTTCTGCAGCTTCGAACCTTAGTAATTGTATCATATGTATGAGCTAATATATCAAGAAGCTTGTTTTTTCCGTAGCTTGTGCTACTACTCTGTATGAATTATCAAATAAACAGTTGTAGAAAGGTCATATACATACGAACAAATGTGATAATCAATGGTTATTATCTTCTGCAGCTTCGAAATCTTAGTTATTGTCTCATATGTATGAACTAATATCAAGAAGCGTGTTTTTCCCTAGCTAGTGCTACTATGAATTCTCGAATAAATAGTTCATGATAGGCTATAATACATACAAACAACTCTCGAAATTGGCTGGTTGTGGTGAATGGTGAAAATGAAGTATGGGATTATGAAGACTTTATATTGGACCTACACCTACTGGCCAACTGTTTTCAGGAGATTCTTATGGTGAAGTTTATATGTTGTATCATTACCATATATAGTTTGACAGATACACGCAAATAAGAGTGTAAGGCACTGTGTTTGTGCATTTAGCATGAAGTTGATTGCTGGGGGCGGAACTAAGGGAATTTATATTAGGGGGGAAGATTTTTTTTATAGTTTGGATTTTCTGAGTTAAATTTTTTTTTAACTATCTTTTACATTCAATTATAAGAATTGTTTAGAGAACTAAGAACTAGGTTCACGAATAAGAACTAGTTCATGAATTGTTTGGTGCTTTTGTTTATTATTTATAGAATAAGTGTGATGTTATGAAGTAAATGTGGTTAATTTGCAATCTGATATAAACTGCAAGTCTCTAACTGTTTCAACGTCATTGTTTCGCACTCTCTCTGTCCTAGAGCTATGCTTGCTTCATAGAATGTAGATTATGGAAGGTTGTAAGTGTAGTTCCCAACTTTAGGTAAACATGTGATGGGAATTATTTATACTGAAGGACGAAAGTACTGCGTAAATGTGCTAGATAGTAAAAACAGAGTGTAGGTGACATAGCTGATATACTTTTATATGATTGATACTGGTTGAAATGAAGTGAAAATAGTACAAAAGACATGGTTTTGTGGTAGAACCTCTTATATAGAGTTTTGAATAATTATACAGAAACATACTACAGACTACAGACTACAGACTGGAGTACATAAAAATTATACAGAAGCATATTACGGACTACAGACTATAGATTGGAGTACATAAAAATTTTACAGAAGCATATTATAAACTACAGACCTGGAATACATAAAAAAGAAATGTAGTATGAAATCTCAATATTTGCAGAACTGAAGTTCATATTTTGCAAGTGTTGGAGGCATCGCCAACATTCGATTGATGGTTGTCGCCCACATCTTGTAACGCTGGTAATCATCAGCCATGTCTATCTTTATAGGCCCCCTTGTCGTTGTTAACACGATTTGATAACAAGTATCAAATTCTTCTCCTCCTTCATCCTTGTAAAGTTCAGCATGCAGATCAAGAACTAGACCTGAAATTTTTTACCAGTTTATTAATTTAGTTGTCTGAATTAAGAAGCTAGTTTCTTAGTGCAGTTTATTTAGTGATCAAAAGTTGTTGCTTACAATCCTTCTTGTTTGTGATGACATTTAAAAAATTGCGTTTCATGATCCTCAGAATCACCTGTGACAGCAAAAACTGCATTTAGTTTTCTGCTGTTTTCGTGATATAAAAGCTTTTTTTGCATTCTTTCCCTGTAATGTCTTTCTTTCCAATCTGAGATATAGTAATACAGTAGTTGAGAGCAAAGAGAAGTGTTCTGTTTCTTACCTTTGCCTCGTTGCTTAGATTAATAGCGACAATCCTCACCATGCTCTTTCCTGTTAATTCATCCCATATAGTAGAAGATTAGAGAACTCAATTGAGAATTTTAGAACTTATGAAACCTTGAAATATAGCAGTAGTTGTCAACTTTTACTAATAAGAGTAAATGTAGTCCCTGAAGATTCATGCATGCTGGACTATTGATCTGTTGGTGATTTTCAAGAAAGGTAGTCGATTATTTAATCCATTAATATTAATTATGTTACTCCGTATTATAATTATTGTCATCTATCAAACGGGTTGTTAGGACTTTTATTAATACCCAAGACATCTATTGAAAACATATGATTTAGAAAAGTGTACTTATTTGTACTGATATCTAAATGTGCCAAAAGGTTCCTCTCTAGTTGTTTTCCCATTTCGTGGGCACACAGCACCAAAATTAGATTTGCCGACAAATTATTTTACAAGGTATAATTTTATTTTCAAATATCTGACTTGTACAAGATATTATTCGACTTAATGTTGTTGGTGACGTTCATAATATTAGCTTGATTTTGTTGATTTGACATTATTCGATTTATTTTTAATAAGAAACAAAATGTGTAAAGACAAAAATGCGTCTAATTATGGTTAATCATGCCGATTAATTGTCGGAAATTGGAATTGTAGGATAGCTCAATATCTGGCCCCTTTCATGCTTTTTGTTCTGACAGTGATGCCTTTATTGAGAAACAGATGCAATATATATATATATATAAAAAAAAAAAGGAAAGGCAAATGTTGGTACCATTAGCAGTCTCGATAGTGAGCTCAGCACCCTTGGATAAAGTAGCTCTTGATTTAACATAATCAAGATCTTCATCAAGCTTACAACTATCCACATCAATTGGCAGAACTGGCTCGCCATTTAACCTATTTTTGCATCCTGATCTTGCTTTCAGTGTAGCTGCTCCTCTTAATGCTATAATATAACAAATACACAATTTTATTGAACTATTTAATAATTTAAATTTTGGTCAACAAATTTATGATTATTATAAAAATTAAATATTGATTTTAATTTTTAAAAATGCAACGTTAAATAAAAGGGAGCACATATGATTAACGTACATGTAGTAGCGGCAGCAGTGAGAGTGAAGATATCACTTGTGCTAGTTCCACTCATGGCAGAGCTGATGATAGTGCTGAGTTGTTCCCTCTTGGCTCCCATTGATTCAGCTACTTGGGCACATTGAGAAGCCACTACAGCTGCGGCTGAAGCTAGCGCCGCTTTCCTGGCTGGGCTCGACTCGTGCTCGAGTTGTCCTTTGGAGGACTCCTCGGCTATAGCCGCGAGCGCGGTTGCAAGCCCAGCTATGGATAAGGCTGCGTGCACTTCTGCCCTCTGAAGTCTCTTACCTTCTTTCCGTTTTTCTTTCATCTCCTTTACCCATTTCTTAATTGACACATTCCCAAAGGGCATCTTCCATTCAAACTGTTGATTTTTTTACAGGCAAATAGAGAAAATGAAAAATAAATTAGGATAGAGAATATGATGGTGCTCTATAAAATTAATTTTTTAAATATGGTGGAAACTACTGAATACTAATGCTTCCTTATGAAATTTGTTGTTATATTGTTTCAATTCATCGTATAACTAGGTGTGCTTTATTCAATTGAATTGGACTTACATGACTTATTTATATATATATAAAGAACTTATTTAAATTTATATATATATATAAAGAACTTATTTAAATTTATATTATCTTACCAATCTAATGAACTTATTTGTAAACGTGTTCTCATAAATGTGTTTATATACTTATTTTTATCGAAATTAGATGACCTTATAGCAACATTTATTAAAACTAAGTCAAAAAGTAGTTGAATGGGAGTGTAGAACATATTGTTTAAACATGTGATGATTTCATAAAAAAATACTTATAGGAGTAAATGTTTATTTCATCATTTAATTTAACTAGTGACATAGTTGTAATAAATAAGAAATCTAAATATAAACCACTTGGAGATATATTTTAATTAAGGGGGAAACTCTACCCATTTCTTCCTAAAGCCATTGTAGTTCAACTCCGGGTGCATTGCTTGTTGCATCCATATCCAAGACTGAAATGTAAAGAAACATCAAAGAGTAGTTAGAACATATAATTAAGTTAAATAATCAAAAGTGGTTGGATGTAAAGAGTATAATTAACTTAATTAGGTACTAATTGTACTTTAATACAGCAAAGACTTGTCTTTATAAACAACTTTTGAAGCTAAAGCATAGACAGTAATCACTACATATGGTGGCAGCTTGCTTTTTAGCATTACTTAATTTTTAGTTCCTCTTTCCTAATTTAGTCGCTTTAATGTGAAAATCTTAAAGGTTCTAATGGTACAACATAACAGATCAGTATCAATGAGTTGTTAACATAGTTAATCACGGCATCATGAGTGGCCCGACCCGTGAGGCTTCACCCAATTTAGACCCAGAGCCCGACCCGAACTAATGCCTAAGATAAACTCAAAGGCGAGTTTATCTTACGGGGTTTGTTAAAAGAATATATCTAAGATTTTTAGATCAGATCACATTTATATTACTGTGGTAAATTCACTATCGTTATTTAAAAAAGATGTTTATCAAATAATTAGAAGAAATAGTTTCCAAAAAACATATTGGAATAAAAAGATATATAGGGAGCTCTTTACTATTGGAATAAGAAAATATATTAGCGTAATTTTTTGATGATTCTAATGTAGTCTTATGACTTTTGACTACCATAATTTTTTAAAATGGATGTTTGAGATTATTTGTTTTTTGATTTATTTTTTATTAGTAATTTTAATTAAAAATAAATTTTTAATTATTTTAAATATATTTTTATCTTCCAAAAATTATTTTTTTATATTTTTGATATTCTGGAAATAAAAAATATATATAAAATAATCAAAAAAGATGATTTTTGATTAAAATTACTAATTTTAAATAAATCAAAAAACAAATAATCTCATCCATCCATTTTTAAAAAATTGTGCTAGTCAAAAGTCATAACACTACAATAGAATTTTCACTAATTTTTAGTCGATTTTAAATAAAAGGTTGAGGGATCCATAATTTAACATAACCTTTGTGCATGAAATAATTGTAACACAACACTTAAAACCTCATCTATTTTCGCTCCACCCCTTTATTATTTTTAAAGGTTATGTCATAAAGAGGGAGAAAGAACAAGAACAAGGAGAAAATGGATAGTTTATTGTTTATACACGAGATTAAATTAAGGGTGTGTTTTTTCACCTGAACTTATCTTATTAGATCTAATTACCCCTGATTTTCATGTTAATAAATATGAGTACTCCGTAAGAAGCTACAACTATTTTTGCAATTTGTTAAGTAATATGAGTACTCCCTTTTTATACCAATTAGTTTAGCTATCAATTTGTTAGTTAAGCCTCCCTTTTATACCAATTAATTTAGTGATTTGACCTTTTTTGGTTACGTGTGTATAAAACAGCAAAAATTATCAATAACAATATATTTGTTACAAGTTTGGAAGAGATGAGATTTGAGACATGATAGTTTATATTTTGCCCCCACATACATCTCATATTAGAGCCTTTTTGGAAAACCTTGGGTTTTCATAATATGAGTGAATATGTACTTCCTTTGTATTTTGTTTTGTTCTACTCATGTACTAAGGCAAATAATGAACATTTGATCTTTGGATACTATACACTGAAATTATTTTAGCAAGATCACACATGATGATTTTTGATTTATACATTTGAATTAAATGAATAGTAAGTGAGAAGAAAAAAAAAAAAAAAAAAAAAAAGTCATTCGAACGTAGTATGAATTTGTAAATGATATTACTTTTAGGAGTCCTACCTGCCTAACTAGCTACATCTAAAAAACCTTGAAAATTAGCCAAGACTTTTAGGTTTTTAGCTAGTTAGTGTTAAGAATTTCATGGAAGCATATCTGCAAATGTACTCATAATATAAGAAAAAAGCATACGGACTATTATAGGATCACTCACCTACTTTTTATATTCGAATTATTTATGACTTCAAAGTTCATTATGTCATTAATTGTCAATTTAAAAAAAACCAATAATGTACTGTAATTTATACAATATGAGGTTGAAATATCATCGTAATAACTAACAATTTATTTATTTATCCGTATAAATAACGTACAATTATTTAGGAATAGGAGTAATATCAAGTACAGAGTAATAACTACGGAACGTACTTGTATTCTAGTGTTATTATATATATACAAAAAAAAAAAAAACCATTATTACCTTGAGATCATTTGATTTCCATTGAGGTACTGACTTCGTATAATCTGTATCCTCCATTCTTGGACTACACTTTTCCATCTTCTGCAATTCCAAAAGAAGAAAAATAAACATATGTACTTCATATCTAAGTTTCTAAGCTTCATATGGCTCTTGAGGCCGAAGATGAACGAGTCTAAGCGTTCTGAGTATGAACTATGAATTCAAGTATCACATGACATGTACGATTTGAATAAATGGATGTATGATACATAGTATAGAGACTTACCAAATCAAATGACTTCATGGTGTTATCTCGAACGAGAACCGATGATCCAACGTCCGATGATAACTCGGGTTGTAAGGCTTGAACGGCAAAGTTGCACCAAGCATTAGAAAGGAAGTCCATGGTCTCAGGATGTGCTTCAGAAAGTGTTGACATACTGAGACTACGATCTGTATCCATTGTTATTATTATTGTTATTGCTAGAATAACTTAATGTGTGTAGTGTGAGTTCGTTGTAGTGAGGAATTGTGTTAGCTTTACAAGACCATATATATAGCCTGTGATGATAATAAATGAATAGAAAAAACAATAAACTTTTATTTTAGGAATCTTAGAATAAAATCAACAAAATAAAAATAAAAGAGATGAGTATCTTAGAATGAGTACCATCGAAAAAATAATTAATATCTTAGAAAAAGGTTGCATAGTTGATGTAATACATTATGTCGTTACGTTAGTTGTTATTATATCCTTATATTAGCTAACAATATGGTCCATATATAATATACAGTATATTTCTTTGTTATAGACATCTAGAAAGTAGCTAAATTGGGTGCTTTATTACATTATTTGCTTGGAAAGTTGGTGCATAAGGGAACAGGACCTCGTCTTCTATATCATTAGGATCACTAGGACCACCGCAATTTTCTGTTCTCGATCTCTTTTTAATGAATAGGGAATGAGGAGGAGGCCAGGTAGGGAATTTGCCGGTTGATTGAGTGAGGTTAAATGACTAATTAATTAACCGCCTAGTGGTAAATAAGATTACATGTGCTTCTTGAAAAAAAAAAAAAAAAAAGATTACATGATAGTGAGTCTAACAAGAAGGGCATTGGAGGAGAGAATGAAAGATGGCTTGAAAGCGAGTCATTTTTGTTTTTTCAGCGCTTTTTTTTTTTGGTTGACCACATCGTGTAGCCGGGGTTACTTATTCTGGGGTTACTCGGTCGGTCAAGGGTTACTTATTTAGGGATTACTTATTCAAGGGTTACTCGGTTGGTCATGGTTTACTCGATCAAGGTTACTCGGTCGGTCAAAGGTTACTCGATTGGTCAGGGGTTACCCCCTAAATAAATAATCCCGACTACATGGTGTGACTAGTCACATATGAAAATGTGTTATTTTTGGATAGAAGGGAGAAATGTGAGTTAAATTACAGAAATTAAGAGCGTGGGTAAGTCTAACATCAATATGGGTTTGATATGCTAACTCAACCCAATCCAGTCCAACTACATTTAAAAGCCTTGCCCTCCCTTTTCATATCCTAGTCTTGCCTTTTCTAAAAATACAAAATTTACCTTTAACTACATACAAAATCCTTGCATCCAAATAATATTTGATGTCATAGCTAGTTTTCTCTTCTTAACAGGTTTGGGTAGTATATTAAAATTCACATTGATTTTATACTAAGAATGATTAAAGTATAATTACTAGCATTAAAGAGGAATAAAGCCACCCATATAGCATAGCTATAAATCAAGCATGGTGTGCCAATCCTAACCAGGAGTCGAAGTCAAGTTGAGTGCCAACTAGAAAGAATTCAAACTTAGCTTGTTCATTAAAATAAATGTGTAGTATTATCATTAACTTGCTGTGGCTCATTAATAATGCCCTTTCTTTTTGAAAAATCATCCAATCATGAATATGATATTTTCATGTTAGAATAACCAATCACTTTCTTATCACTTTCTTATTTAGGGATTACTTATTCAAGGGTTACTCGGTTGGTCATGGTTTACTCGATCAAGGTTACTCGGTCGGTCAAAGGTTACTCGATTGGTCAGGGGTTACCCCCTAAATAAATAATCCCGACTACATGGTGTGACTAGTCACATATGAAAATGTGTTATTTTTGGATAGAAGGGAGAAATGTGAGTTAAATTACAGAAATTAAGAGCGTGGGTAAGTCTAACATCAATATGGGTTTGATATGCTAACTCAACCCAATCCAGTCCAACTACATTTAAAAGCCTTGCCCTCCCTTTTCATATCCTAGTCTTGCCTTTTCTAAAAATACAAAATTTACCTTTAACTACATACAAAATCCTTGCATCCAAATAATATTTGATGTCATAGCTAGTTTTCTCTTCTTAACAGGTTTGGGTAGTATATTAAAATTCACATTGATTTTATACTAAGAATGATTAAAGTATAATTACTAGCATTAAAGAGGAATAAAGCCACCCATATAGCATAGCTATAAATCAAGCATGGTGTGCCAATCCTAACCAGGAGTCGAAGTCAAGTTGAGTGCCAACTAGAAAGAATTCAAACTTAGCTTGTTCATTAAAATAAATGTGTAGTATTATCATTAACTTGCTGTGGCTCATTAATAATGCCCTTTCTTTTTGAAAAATCATCCAATCATGAATATGATATTTTCATGTTAGAATAACCAATCACTTTCTTATCACATATAGACATATAGTAGTATATGTAAAGACGAGTTAGCTTGATTCTTCCAAGATTATGTTGCACAAATAATATTTAGTACTCGAGTATTGTATTTTTGTACATAAAAGATCCAATTGAAAATAGGAGAAATTTTAATGTCCAAACTATTCTCTAAACCTTCAATAAAAATTGATACTTTCCTCTTTTAAATTTACTCGTAACATACCACTTTCACGAAATTTTAAAAATGATATTAAACTAGATAATCTGATAAATTAATTGAAATAATTTTACCACCAATAAGAATGAAGCATTGAGTTGTTACGATTTGAAATTTTTAGCTTAATCTGTCTGTTTCTAATCACTTTTTCACATAGTGTACCAAAAAGGTTTAGATATTCTCTGTATTTTGCTAATTCGTGCTCCTGTTGGCCTATGCATATATATGATATTACAAAATATCTTAAATCAACTTCAGCACTTTTGTTTTGTGTGTCAAAGTGTCAAAAGTAATTATTATAGCATTATTTGATGTGAAAAAGACCTTACCTATTAGCCAGGCTAACAAAAATGAAGGTTAACACCATCCCAGTTCTCTTGAATTGAATTTGTTACTCCGTAATATAAACACAATTTGATACCAGGACTCTTGCCTACTAAAGCTGGGCCAAGTTGTGTAAGCCTATGTACCATGCCAACATGTCTCGTGGTTAGGCAGTCATGCTAAATTGAGCGAGCAGCCAAGAAAAAGGTATGCTGTATTTAACTCATTCCAATCTTTCACAAGCAAGACCCATACACAATCTGACCCATGTGCCAAAATCTATGTTGAGGTGAGTTGTGCTATTCTAGGCTTTTATAGCAACCCCATAATAATTTTTAGATATTTTGTAAATTGGTTAAGAATGAGTAAGTTAGCTTGTCTTGCTCTTATCCGGTCAATTTTGTGTCATTTTAATATAATCCATCAACGATCAATTCTACGTGTTACTCTAAATACTTTAGCAACTTAACAATTGACAATCTATAAGCAATGATCAATTATAACGAACAATAGAATCTTCATATTTTAAACAAATATATTGTAATAGAGTTGATAATGTAAGCATCAAATCCATAATCATATACTTCCACAAGAATAGTACTAAAAAAAAACTCTCAAGATCAGAAGTGATGATGAAATAATATATGTATATATCCTTTCTTTCTTAGGTTTATTGATAACATACATTGCACAATTCTCAATTATAGGTGACCACTTAGAATTTGGGGATGATGAATGTATCAAAAACTAGTATCATGTGTGGGAGAGATCTCTGAGAAAGGCTAAACCAATGGTTCGTGCAGTATGTTCTTGTCATTGCACATAAAATAGTATTATTAAAACACAAAAATTCCCTCAAAAGGAAAGAAAATAATATTGGGATTAGAGATTTGTATAGTTGGAAAGTGTAATGAGGAGGGGTCTCTTTGGGATTTTAGTATTATGGTTGGCTTAAAAGGACCCACTTGGCATGTTCAGCCCCCTTCCCAAGCCCGGTTGCCAAGGGCCAGGTGGGTGTGTGTTGCTCTTACTAACACTTTAATTGCTTACGTATGCCAATTTCTTCAAATATTTCTTGAATCAATCATGTACAAGTATAATTTGGCTCAATTTGCTATGTATGTAACTTATATGGCCAATTCATTGATCATAAGGTAATGCATTCAAGTATGTAGTTATCACTTGGATCAAAGGATGAAGTCACTCGGGTAATTTTTTAATGTTGCAAATCAAGGTACATGTGAAATCAATTTTATTTAGGTTGTAGGAGGTGTGTATCGTATTTCACATTCAACAGATCGACTTGGTGCCACTTAATCTGGGTTATCATAATGCATGGCTTTTATTAGATCAGAGATTGCATATGAGTATATGACTTTGTATCTTATGATGAGTATATTGTGTCTATTGATGATTTTATATCTTGAAGCTACGTGATCGTACAAAGTAACTAGTTATAGTCTTTTGGTATGAGTATTACCTCAAGTCTTAGATCACTTATATCTTAAATTTTTTTTTTTTCAAAAAAAGCAATACATTGTTTTTTTTTTTTTGGTGATTTCCTTTTTGGACCCATCGAGCAGCTACAGGTTAAATCCTTCCCAAACAACTTACATGTGCACGGGCTATTGTAAGTGCCAGAGTGGTCTTGCTAGGCCTCTCGAGGCTTTCTTGGACCTAAGAATAAATTTGATGCGTGATCTTGTCGAGTGTAAGAATGTTCCTTAGAAGCCATATTTGAAATACATATTACATGAAATCGGACCAATTTTGGAGGTTTCAAGACTAGTGTTAAAAATATCCGGATTGTTGAAGATGCATCTTGAGGTCATATTACATTATTTGGAACCACATAGGGCAATTAGTTTATAAAATAAAAGCCCATAGCGCCTTGAACCAATGAAAAGTGGGTATATCTAAATGATTAAATAGACAATTTATAAGCAAAGTGGACGATTCCAACCACCCAAATAGCCTCCCTGGGTTTCATGTGGTCTGTGTGAAGCAACCCTACTTGTGTTTCTTTAAAAAGTAAAAGATTGTCCAAAACTAAAGGCTATAAATAAATCCACAATTTTGGACCAATAATTCAGAGATTTTGGGGCTTGGTGTTGAAAACTCTTGGGGTGGTAAAGGGCCGGATGCATCTCAAGGACATTATATAATATCGTTTGGAACCATATATATATATATATATATATATATATATATATGATGATTGTCGATCACATAAAGTTTCACGGTGCCCTTGACTTAATAAAGGAAGCCGTGTACGTAAATGATAAAAATGGCGGGTTAAAGGCAAAGTGGATGGTTCAAACCACCCAAATGGCATACCGAGGTGCCGTGGAATCCTTGGGAAGAACTCTATTTTTTTTTTTGAGTCCGGAAAATTCAAATATTGCTCAAAATTGAATGCTATAATTAGGGGTGTACACCGGTCCAAAACCGGACCGGACCTGTTTGGACCGGGGACCTGAATTAGGTAATTTTGAGGACCGGGGACCGGACCTGATTTAACAGGTCCGGTTCCGGGCCAGACCTGAAAAATCAGGTCCGGTCCGGGTTTAGACCTGAATGGACCTGTTTTGTGATTTTTTCGTTTTTTTTTTAATAAATAACCTGTTTCAAAGGCTGTGATCCAGAATTACTATAACTTTAAGATGATTCTAACCTCATAAGATTGCCAATTTATCTCTGGATGTCCACTCTAGTTCTGTTTCATCAAATTTAAGCATAAAGAACCAAACTTTAATATCTAACTTTCAACGACTAAAAAACCCAACAACCTTAACCTCAAATTTGTCCATCTTCAATTCATCTAAACAATTTTTATCATGATTAATATTAAATACAGACCAAAAAAAGAAATTATTTTGACAGGAGGCTCAGATCGGCATAGCATCAAACAAACAATTTGGTGTGGCAAATCTAGCAAGGGAAAAATCAACAATGGCGGCAAACCAAACCTGAAAAGATGCGCATTTGAAGAGAGAGAAAATCTCAACCCAGCAACATGCAAACACCCATCAAATTGCTGCCAAGCCTAATGGCAAATTAACCAAAACAAGAAATGCCCACAAAAACCAAATTGAAAATTGATTGCTATTAAACGATTAATTATCATCACAGCCTCATTATTGGTACAATTACTACTTCTAGTACTACTGAATTTTATTTTTATTTTTTGGGTTTTTGGATTGATCGATTTTGGGCGGTGGGCGGAGAGACAGTGACTCAGTGAGACTTGAGATTCTGAGAAGTTGAGAGTGAGGGAGAGTGGGAGACAGGGAGTTAGCACTTAGGGTTAGAACTTAGAAATGAAAGAGAAAAGTGAAGAGTCAGCGTTGATTTTTGAATTTTTTTTTTTTTAAAAAAAAAATTACAATTTTCCCGGGTTTCAGGTCCGGACCTGAAAAACCCCGGGTTTAGACCGGGTCCGAACCGGGACCAGAAACCTGGATTTTCAAGGACCGGGACCGGACCTGAATCAACGGGTCCGAGTCAGGTCCGGTCCGGTTCAGGTCGGTTCAGGTCCGGTTTCAGGACCGGTCCAGTTTTTGTACACCCCTAGCTATAATACACAAAATCGGACAAATTTTAGAGGTTTGTGACTTAGGGTATAAAACTCTAGGGATTGTAGGGGATGCGCCCTAGGGTAACAATACTTTTAGAACTATATTTGACAGCTGGTCATATAAAGTCATGTAACGGCCTTGATTTAATGTAGGAGGCATGCATAAATTGGTCCATTTTTTCCTTGTTGCTTGAAAGGCGCAGTCCATCCCGTCCCGATGGGGGTTCCTTCCACACCGCCTAGTGCCTTTGTTTGAAGGAGTAGTTGCTATTTAAATTGGAAATTCCTTCTTTTTGAGAGCCTGTGCTATTCCATTTGGTGTAGAAATCCCGCGTCACACCGCCTACCGAGTTAGAAATTAAAGGTCTTTCTTCGTTAGAATCCATTTCTGGGTGAATTTAGCACTTGCTTCTTAAGATGAGAGCGGCCCTCTCCTTCTACTCTACTGCTGTGAGTGCTTACTATCTTCCGAATGTTGCTGCCATTCTGCTGCCGCGCCACTTTTCTAAAAGCATGGTTCTTGCCCAACGAGTAAATTGAAAATTTAACGCCAAAGTTGACATTTTGGATCACCTAATTGACTCCCAGAGTGTCGGGTGGTCCATGGGAAGCACCACGACCTATTTCCTATTTGGGACCAAAAAAGATGAAAATTGTACAAAACTATGATTTTGGACCGATTTAAGAGATTTTGGGAATGCCGGACCTTTGGAGGGTAGATGATGCATCTAGAGATCATATAATCTATTTGGAACTATTTATAACCACCAGTTGGTTATATAAAGGCTTGTGATGGCCTTGAATTATATTGATTAAGGGAAACGTATACGTAAACGACTAAAATGGTGGTTTAAAGGTAAAATGGATGGTTCAAACCACCCAAATGGCTTCCCGATACGTCGTGGGATCCATGGGAATAACCACGACCCTTTTTTCTTCTCGGATCCGGAAAAGTAGAAAAATGCTCAAAATTGAAGGTTGCAATACACGAATTAGACAAGCAAGGATAGGAGAGAATAGAATAAGAATGAAGAATTTGGGGGTTACATCTATGGCTTATGAAATGAAACAGTCGATGAAGGGATCAAAACAAATGAAAAAACGAGGTTAATGATCAAAACAAACGTGAAGGGATCAAAACAAACGATAAATTGTATCAGAATTAATGAAGACGCTGAAGCAAATTGATCCTGAAGTGATGGATACTTTGACTCGATCACTTGGAAATGTGTCATCAAATCCAGAACTTACAGATCATTTTCCCAATGTACACTCTAATGAGCAAGAGCAAAATGAGGTAATGGTTGTTATATTCTAGCTCTTTTAAAAAATACTAATTCTGATTATTGCGTTATTTCATTATTTCATTTTTGTTCTAGTTGTTTGATGTATGATGCTTCCACTCATATATAGGATCAAATGGATCAAGATGAAATATTGGGATAGCAAGTAATGATGCCACAAGAAGCGTGCTTGCATATGCAAGATCGAGATAAACTTTTTTTTTTTCCCCCGGGATTGAAAAGTTTGGAGCTTTCTGTTAGCTGTTATCGCTTCTACTGTCACTTATTGTTACTTCTGTTTTGCTGCTATTGCTGCTTAATGTTATTTTTTTGCTGTTATTGCTGACTACTGCTACTGTTGTTTGCTGCCACTACTAGCTGTTTGCTGCTACATACTGTTGTCTGCTGGTATTGATGTCTGATGTAGCTGCTGTTAATGTTGCTGCCGTTCTGCTAGTTAGTTGTTGCTATCATATGGCTTCCGCGTTAACTATTTTTTGAAATTTGGAGATTTTTCTTATTTCCTCACTTTTCCAAGCTAGAGACAGAACCTAACTTTTTTTTTCGTTTTAATTATTATATTGTGGCCAAACATATAAATTGGTATTTATGGATGTTTTTTTGTAAGAATTATGAAATTATTTCAAATCACATTATTATCTATAATATATGTTAATTTCTCATTCATGGTTACGTTGTTGTACATATTAAATTATTTTTATACTACTACTACTACTACTACTACTACTACTACTACTAATAATAATAATAATAATAATAATAATAATAATAATAATAATAAATGTTACCTATTAACTAATAATGTGTTACATTAGTTTGCAAAAAGTGATACATAATGTCGAATAAAGTGCTACTATATGTCAAAAGATGATTGAAAAATGTTACCTAATAATTGAAAAAGTGATACATAATGTCGGATAAAGTGTTCCTGTATGATTGAAAAATGTTACTAAAGATAAGTAAGTGTTACCTAAGAAATAAAAAGTAACACTTTAAAAATGATACTAATAATATAAAAAGTGTTACATAAGAGGGTTTATAGTAACACTTTTAAAAGTGTTACCATACGTTACCCAAAGTGTTACATAAGATCTGAGGGAACATGAGCGAAAATATCACCCAATAAAGTGTTACCTATTATCTATGATAACACTTTTGCCACTGTATATAGCACTTTCTGGGTTTACTTAAGGTTAGTTTTGTACTAGTGGAAATCAGACTAATATTGAAGGTTTTATGACCATGTGTCGAAAATTCTCGAAATTGCAGAGGATGCTTCCTAGGGTAATATATTACTCTTTGGAACCATATTTGACCACTAGTTGGCAATATAAAGTCTCATGATGACCTTGTTTAATGAAGGGGTGCATGTAAGTAACGTTCGGCCATCCAAATGGACTCTTGAGATGTCGAGGAGTCCATGAGAAGCACTCGACTTTGATTCTTTCCAGATTTGAAAAGGTCGAAAAATCGTATTGTCTAAACTAAAGTTATATAATCCACGATTTTAGATCAATTTTGGGAAATTTTTCAAAAATTGAAGTGAATGCGTACGATGTCCCTCCCCTCCCCCCCCCCCCCCCCCCCCCCCCCACCAGAAGCCATATAAATTGGTTCATCTATCTATGTGGCTATTTCAGAAGACGTAGCATTAACAGTTAAGAGTTACAAGAGATAATTATTTATACAATTCATGTTTGGAATCATAACAAGACTACCAATAGATGTATAAAAACCTAAAAATGAGTTTGGTTTTTATGTGGCTATTTGCAGATATGTTGCATTGACAGTGAAGAGTTACAAGAGATGATTATTTATACGGCAATTTCATGAAATGCCACTGAGCACTTAAAAAATTTATGAAATGCCATCGTGTTTTCCAAAATTCACCAAATGCCACTTACAAACAGTAAAATGTCATGTCATGCCATTAATGAGGTATTTTCGTTAGTTGACCGTCAGTGTCCGTTGGTTGACCGTTAGTTGACCCAGCACTTGCCACGTGTCACCTTATGATTGGTTCGTTTTTTAAAAAAAATAAACAAAAATTAAAAAAAAAAACCACAAAAATATCTAAATAAATTTTAAAAAATAATAAAAAAAAAAATCAGAAAACCCAGCCCCCACCCCTTCCCTGACTACCTAGCCCCACCGCCCACCGGAAATCTAAACCCAGCCACCACCAATCCCCCCTTACCCCACCAGAAAATCCACCCAAATCCACCTGCCGGCCAGCCACCCCCTCCTCCTACCCTGTCGCGTCCCCCTCCTTCCCCTTTTACCACAACCCCATTCCCGTAAACCCCTTCTCTCTCCTCGAAACAACCACTAAAACCCCAAAATCGCAGCCACCAATCAAAGTCCGGCAGCACAGCGAAGAGGAGAACGGAAGTCCGGCAGCCTCCCAGCCTCCCACCAGAAAACCCCACTCAATACCCCTATTCCCCTCCCCTTTTCGATTTCCGGCCACCCTACCCAAAACACCCTTCCCCTCCCCTTTTTGTTTTCGGCCACCCACCCACCCACACAACCCGAAACTCCATTCCCCTCCTCTTTGCAATTTGTGTGTAATTTCTTCTTCTCATTACAATGTAAGTATTTCCATGTATAATCCTTGCTTCATTGTCGATTCATACACATTTTTGAAAAATTCGAAAAACCCCTTTGAAAAATCGATTTGGGGCTTTCTCGTATGATGCTTGTTTGATGAAATTGTTTGTCCCATGTTGTTGCATTCTTGATTGTGAGCATTTTGATAGTAATTTTGTAGAAAATGATGAAGAAATGAGCATGTTGGGTTCTTGCCTTCGAGCTTGAACGTGGGTTTTAATGGTGGTGGAAAGATGACAGAGAGGGAAAGAGAAAGATGGTGGTTTTTTTTTTTTTTATTATTTTAATTTTTTTTGGGTTTTTTTTTAAAAAACATTTTTTTTTAAAAAAACGAACCAATCAGAAGGTGACACGTGGCAAGTGCTGGGTCAACTAATTGTCAACCAACAGACACTGACGGTCAACTAACGGAAATAACTCATTAATGGCATGGCATGACATTTTACTGTTTGTCAGTGGCATTTGGTGAATTCTGGAAAATACGGTGGCATTTCATGAATTTTTTAAGTGATTAGTGGCATTTTATGAAATTGTCGTTATTTATATATATAACCAAATGGATATCCTAGGATCTTATTAAGGTTTATGGACGCTTGGACTCATCTTGGAGGATATCCCACATACATTATAATGATACCTAGTCTAAAGCTGTCAAAAGCTGATCCGACCAGAAAATTTTACCCGAACCCGAACATGAACCGACTTGAGATGACCTAACCCGAACATAAACCGTCAAATATTGACTTAAACCGAACCTGACCCGAACTCAAGATTGACCCAAACCCGTTTTGACCCTTTGAAACCCGAAAACAACCCGACCTTTACTAACCCAACCCGAATTCAACCCGACTTGGATTCAACCCGACCTGTTACTCATTCGACTCGAATTCAACCCAATCTGTTTTTAACCCGACCCAAACTTGATGTAACCCGACCCGAATAGTAATGCAATTAATTCAAATTGACCCGAACCAAGCTAACTCGACCCAAACACTCAAATTGACAAATCTACCTTTAAAATTGCTTACACATTGATTCTTAAATCAACTTTCCCACATCACACATATCTTAGCTCTTATACTCGTATCTAATATAGCTAGTAATCTAGTTTAAGCACATTAATGCTTTAAAATGTTTCCCTTAATGAAGCCAGTTAATTGAGAAGGATTGTAATCCGAATCATAAATCTAATAATAAAGAATAGAGTATTAAACTGACACAACCAAATTAATGTCAGCACCTTATTTTTGATTTATCAATGTTGTCATTTTTCAACTATGTACCACAATACATACCAGACTATCCAAACTCATATTTGAACTTATATGAAATTATTTATCCTAAAATAAGTGAAAAAATGTAGTTTAAACTTATTAGCTCGAATATGAACTTATTTGAAATTATTTCTCTTACAAGAAATGAAGAAATTGATAATGATTAAATGTGAATGTCAATACATGAACTGTTAACAAACCGACCCGAAAAATATACCCGAACCCGATATGACCCGACCTGAAATCAACCCGAGACCCAGATTGACCCAATATTTGAGATCCAAACCCGAACATGACCTGACCTGGAAATGATCCGGAAATCATTGGCTTGAACCGAACCCAAGAATAACCCTAACTTGTTTTAACCCGTTAAAACCCGAATTAAACCTGAGCTATTATTCACTCGACCCGAATGTAATCCGACTTGTTATTGACCTGACCTAAACCCAACCCAAACCCGTTAAGGTGTATGACCCGACGTGACTCGACTCAAGCATGACCCAACCCGAACCCGACCTGCATAGGTTACGACATTAACCCAACCCGAGTTGATCTGACCTACACTAACCTGACTTAAACCCGATCCGTTTACCTGAATTGACAGATCTACACCTAGCTAGCTAGTCACATCACTAAAACACCCTCAATCAATATCTTGTTCCAAAATCAAGAAGCTTAATAACAAGGAAGATACTTAGAAAACACGATAACCATGCATGTATTTGGATAAAGAGAAAATTAGTCGACATGAATCATTGTGATTGACTCAACCGTCCTCTAAAAGTATTATGATGAGTTATATCGATCATGACCTTAAATTTTTTTTTTTTAATTAAGAGCAAGGCAGCCTTACTTTTCCTAGGATTAGCCTTTAACTACACCCCTTAATTCCAATTAAGAAGGGTCATGGAAGCTGCTTTTGGTAGGTTCTTTTATTGACATTCTTTCTCAATAAACTTAGGTGTGATTAATGGAGTGATGATTACACTCGTGAAGATCAGATTAAAGTTTATAACTTTTGTTAATTAATTTAATTATTGCTTTTTTGAGAGTAATTGTGGGCGTGTGACAAGTAGGACCACTTGTAATAGCAAGGAAACAACACAATTATCAACTCGTACATTATTATTTTCTCCGGTCAGTTAAATCTAATTAATTAAGATAGTTTGCTTTATTGTAAGGCTTAACAAATCACAAGTTTCAGCGCATTTTTTGTGTGGCCAGCTGACACACGTCAAAACATCGACCGATCAAAACATCGACCGAGTAACTCCTGATCGATCGAGTAACCCCTGATCAAGTAACCCCTAACCGACCGAGTAATCCCTGTATATATAACCCCGACTACACAGTGTGAACAACCACATATAAAACTTCATGCACAAATATTACAGTCACTTCTTGAGATTATCCACCTAAAAATTTTCCATTTGTGAGAATACATGTTCTTCGAAAGAGAAAATTTTCAAAAGTTTGAGGACTGCCTCGTAAGTATATGCTATACTGCTGGTTGGATGTGAAGCTCTAGTGTTACTTAAATTTTATTTTATTTTAATTTTTTTTTCTCTCTACTTAATGATATATTCTTTTCCATGTAATTGACGTTATTGTACTCAATAGTCAATAGCCAATACATGTATACTCAAATATAAATTTGTTAGTATGTACTATAGATTGTATGACTATCTATGCTCGTTAATATTCTTCACAATTACTATTTGCACAAAATTAAGACTAGTCGAGCAACAAACCAACAAGCTACAAAAGAATGAATTTGGCCATCAATTAAAGACGAGTGATTCAACAAGTGTGGTGCATTGGAAGGGGGGGGGGTAAATTTGCAAAGATTCATTACCAAAAATGGAACATGGAAGTAATAAATCCGTATATTAAGAAATTAAACTATAACAGAAAGTAATAATACAGAGTAGTTGTGTTTATATATGAATATGATTTTCAAAAATTGTAAAGTCAGAAGTCATATACTTCTTATATTGTTAGGCCTTATTCACTTCACTCTAAAAAAATAATATTCTGTAAAAATAATTCCAATTCAGTAAAAATAAGTTCAGTTCACTGAAAATAATTTCAGTTCAGTAAAAATAAATTCAGTTCAGTAAAAATCAGTAACCATAAAAAAGAAATTCAATAGAGAATCAGTAAAAATAATTTCAGTTCAGTAAAATTAATTTCAGTTCGGTAAAAATAATTTAAGTTTAACAAAAATAATTTCAGTTCAGTAAAAATAATTTTAGTTCACCAGCAAAAATAAGATGAGGTGAACAAGGCTTTAGTGATCTATATCAATATATCATATACTTAATTGCTCCTTACAGTCTTGATTGTTTAATAATACTATAATCCTATATTCATACGACAATCTATACTTATTTATTTATTAAATATTCATACGACAATCTATACTTATTTATTTATTCAAAATCGTTCTTAAAGCAGAATTTGTGCCACATGCATGTCACTTTTTTTAAACACTATAAACATGACATTTCAGCAGTATGAGCCATGTGTCAAATCTTTAAACACTATAAACATGACATGTCACCTCCACAACATGTGTTAAATTTGCATTGACAACTAAAAAATGTTTTTACAAAGACTTGAACTTGAGACCAACAAGAATTAAGTTACAAGTCTTACGATCTTAGCTGTTCATTTAATTTGCTTTTCTATCTAACAAAATTATAGTTAACTTAGATACGATAATTAGTATTTAATTGTACTATTTGTTTTCATTATGTAATGACATAAGCCAATTTAACAACTTTAATTTTGAAGTTTAATTTGAAAAACTCTGTATTAATTTTTTATTTGAGGAAAAATAATATTTTATTATTCTGTAGTTAATCAGTCAATAATTGTTAATTATCTTTAAATCATAACACATCAATATTGAATATGGTTCTCCAACACCTACTACAATTTTTTTTTTTCAACTTATGAAATTTCAAGATAATTATCAAAACACTAAGAAAAGTCAGTCAATCATGATCAGCAAACAAACAAGTACAAACTAGTAAACTGGAATAACGCCCGGAACACAAACTAGTTTATATTTATATCTTAACATTACGGTCAATTTTTTTTTTTCCTAAAATTTCCTCATTATTATGTTCAAAAGGCTCTCACAAAATTCAGTAAAGGAGCAGGTATCACATGCCTAAGGAGATCACTTGCGCAGTTGCACTCCTTAATTTATAAGGCCCATAGATTGGTGGTCCATTATTTAGCCCACTGAATACATACAATACATAGAACAATGTTTGTATTGTCTTCCATCTTAAATTTTAATTTGCGACCTTAGATATTCATTTCTCAAACAATCATTTTTTAAGAAAACCTCTACAAATTTAGCTAGATCACGTACTATATACACAAGACTGACAATATATTACTGTAAGTATTAGAATGTACTCGTGCTAATGCATGAAATACTTTTAAGATTATAAATTTGTAAATGTGGAAGATAATACATCGAATCATTTATAAAATAATAAAATATAATTTTTTTTATACTCAATTCATGCTTAAAAGTTCTTCTCATTTGACTGTACACGTTTGCCAATCAATTCTGTGACCATGCAAATTTCTTAATTGCATATTACTAAAAACATACAAAAATTGAATATTTATGATCTACATACTCATTAAGACAAATCAAATAATAAGACCTAATATGACTATATTATGTTTTATTTATTGAGAGTAATTTAGAAAATTATCTCATCTTATGAAAGATATCAAGATTTCATATAGGAAGAGATTTTAGGAACAAAGGGAGTAAAATATGTAAGGTAACTACATTAATATATGTTCGTTTTTCAAAATGATAAAAAAAAGTGTAATAATTGGCCCAAAATTTTATTAGATCACATTGTTAGGATGATCATTTAATTACTCAGCTAATCAACTCCGACCATAAGTGATAAACTATATAGATATCTTTTTATTCATATGGTAAAATGGGAGGCTTGCTTCTAGAATATATAGATTTTCTTGAAAATATTTTTCTTGCGAAATTGGTATTTATTATTTTATACTTATAAGCTCAATTTCAATTACATATTGTTGAATTTTTTATGAAATGTTTTGGTGATGTATTTATTATTTATATTTTGTAACCCAACACAACTCTATATACTGGTATTAATTTTGTTTATTAACAAGTAGGTAAATGTTTACAATGCATACATAGCTCAAAATTCATTTATTTTAATACAAAAACATTGTTCTAGACAATCCCAAAGAAGAAAAAGAAATTGATGTATTGAGAATTAAACAATGACAAAAGAATAACTTTGGCTACTTTTTATAAAGGACAGATATTAGCAGTGGCGGATCTTGGCCAAAAATATTAAAAGGGTCAGGATTTAAATCTTTTACCTCCCGTTCAAAACTAATCACTATGTCCTTATATGGTATGAATAAAATAAATTTATTTAATTTCATTAACTAATAATTAATCACAATAATTTATCGAGGACCGGGCCTTAAATAGCCCCGGTGGAAGGTCCCCCTCTGAATATTAGCATGTGGGATCTTATTAGATTTGCCATAGAGTTAAATTTCTAAATAGTTTACTTATCCATAGTCGAAAATATTGGAAACCATACAAATGCAAAGTAAGTCAAACTTTCAAAAACGAATGGATTAGAGGGAGTGTATATTTTAGTTATTTTTTCATTAAAAAGGAAATTAGTTCTTTATCTTCTTTTAGCACAACCACCTATTTTTATTTATTTATTTATTTATTTATTTATGTTTTATGTTGTGGTATATATTTCACTTGATTTTCTAGATAACTAGGTGTATTATATTTCTAAAGAAGTTTATAAGAAAATAATTTAAATGGCAACAAAATTATTAGAAGTTACCTCCGTGAATTACTATGTGCAACTTTTGAAAATCCAAAAGTTGCACATAATTATTAACAGAGGTAGCAATAAGATTTGAACTTGAGGCCATCTAACCATCAAATACAAAATGTATATCCTAGCCATACATAATTTGCATGAAAAATAAAATGTACAAGCCAATTAATTATATAATTACTCAAGTGGATGCATGTAAAACTGTAATCCCCAACGAATGTGTTGGATCCTTCTTTCTTAATTACACTATCACTCTATATGTGTAATATCATTCGTTACCTCTTAAAATGCAAGTTTTCCTAAATGTTTATATATTCGATAATAAGAATTCAATTGTATAATTATTATTCAAACATTGTTTAAGACAATCCCAAAGAAGAAAAAAAAAATAGTTGTATTGAAAAATAAACATTAATAAAAGCATAAATCTTATGCCTACAACTAGTAGAGTCCATGAAAGTATAAATTAAATTGCTAGAAGAAAAATTGGACAATAAAGCTAGCCTTTATATTAGTTCCTATTGAACTACCATATGATTCACCATTTATACAAGACAAATCATTCATTCTTTTTAGTCCATAATTAAGCATATATATAGTAGGTTAATTATACAATGAGCTACAAAATTAACCCCCAAATAACTCAATATATTATATCTAAACACATATAAATATATAATATATATATATATATATATATATATATATATATATATATATATAATTTTTTTTTCTAAATTTGAATGAAGAGTTGAGGAGAATTAGCAAGATATTGCATCACATCAACTTGAGCTCGAAGTGAGACAACATAGTCAAGTGTTTCCTTGACCAAAGAGAATTCATCCATGTATTCTCCCCCAGGAATTAACCCTTTTAGTATTTGTGTTCTTTTCTCAACCAATCTCTTTGCCATTGCCCTAGCTTTTTTCACCTTATAACTATTTGACACACCACATTTCTTTGGATCACATTTCCTAAACTTGCGTATGTTCCTTGAAGAAGTAGGCTTCTTGTTATTGCTTTGAACAAAAATTGTTCGCAATTTAGGCTTTGTTGTTGTTGTTGTTGTTGTTGTGAATGTTGTTGCATTGAGGTCATCTTGTGAAAAACACTTATGAGTTGTTTTGTCACCCAAGATTTGCTTAGCTAAATTTCCGGTTTCTCTATCTTTAGAAGCCTTGGTGATGAGGGCACGACTCCAATATCGTTTACCATTTCGAGTGGAAGCCATGGCTAGGTCGGCTGATAGTTTTATGGCTTTCTTCCTTTCCAACAAGTTCATGTTCTCTTTTGAGGAGCTGCATATTTGAAGGCTTGTTATCCATTTCTTGAAGAATTCTTTCTTGAGAGAGTTATGAGTATGCATTCTGCTTAAATATGAGCTTGTAAGTGCATGTTAATATTCAATGATGTTTATATATGACTAGAATTATATACATGTATGTGTTGAAGAAAAGTTGACAACCCATTACATTAAAGAGAAAATTGAAGAAGAATGTTTGAAAGAGGAACCAATATTAAATCTTTCATATGTATGCATGTGAAAATTTGTTGGCTATATACTTTTATTCTTTTGGTTCTTTCAATACAAGGTACGACCAGTAATTTAACAACTAACTATTCACTGTAAATGACTGAATATTTCAGATTTGAAAAATGTGCAATGTTGTTGAAGCTTAAAGATGAGAAAATGCACATAAATAATGATGTAATGCGACCATATGAAAATAATAAGAACCACGCACCAAGCTGGATATATATCATATTATATCATATCGTACATACCAAAAATTCTTCATTATTATTGTTCTTATATATAAAATGATTGGGGTGAAAAAGAAGATGAAAAGGTGTTGAAGAAATAATAAGGATGAAAATACATACCTTGGAATAAAAATTCTTCACTAGGATTGATTATTAAACAAAGAAGAAGAAAGGATGCACATGAGAAGGAGAAGAAAGGTGTTGAAAACACACCATTTATTTTGTTAAGAAGAAAAAGGGATGAAAGAGAAATGGTGGGCCTTGAATAAGAAAGACACAGCACATGCAGGCACATGGGTGGGCTATGGCCCACCACCCCAAGCCCTGGAAGACATGTCAAATTTTTTTCAAAATTTAGTCATCAAGAATAAAGGGGGGTTTCCCTAATGTTGTGCAATCCCAACTTTTGTTACTTGTTACAAGAACAATTATAATTTCGTATTTATATAATATTTGTTAATTTATACGTCATTTATGTCATGAAATGGCATTTTTCTTAAATTTGGTTGATACCCATATGGTTGGTGAAAAATTTGTCAAACCCTTTTATAATAAGAATTAAAGTGGAATGTTCATTTGGTATGTAAGCTAATAAATTTTGTGGGTAAAGTTTTTTTTTGGGATGGGTATATAGTCTTTGATGTGTTAGTTATTGTGAGTCCATAGAGAATTTAATGTTTGGGAACGAAAAAAAATCTAAAGTGTAATTTAGGGATTGTGTGTGTGGGAGTATATGTTTACGTTTTTTTTGCACATTTTATATATCTGATGGTTGATACTCTTGAGAGGTTAAAAATAATAAGAAATTGCAAAAAAGTTTATATCATGATGACTTCAAACCAAGCTATTTATAAGAAAACAAACATTCAATACAAATTCACAATAATAGAATAAGTCTAAATTTCACCCTTTAATTTCATCAAGAAAGGTATGTGGTAATTCTAGAAAACAAGGTTGTATGGTATGTACAGATTAAGTTTTTTAATTAACCAAAAACTTTTGATTGAAAATTGTTTAATTCAAAACTCCCTCCGTGTTTTAATAAGTGTTACAATTTGATTCACTATTTACATAATGGTTTTGACTTGATTAATTTACTAATTTATAAAAAACAAATGTTATTGTATAATACATCATTAAATTCGTTATAATGTATATGCTTTTATAATATCAATTTTCCTATAATTTTACTTATATATGATTAGATAAATTAATAGTCAAAGTTGTGTCTTACCATGCGTGTTTGATCAAACTATAACATTTATTAAAACAAGGAGGGAGTATGTAAGAAGAATTAAGAACACTTTATCACATGCAAAAAAGCACTCATTACTTGCTGTGCATAATAGTCAAATTAAATGACAATCTATCCTTAAAAAATTAATTTAGAGAAATGATTAAAGGGTGAAATTTTGCCAAGCCAGATTTATGTGCTGTCATGGCCAATACAAAGGACAATATATTCTTACAAAGAACATTTTTTTTGAAAATGATATATACTACTAACATATTGTGACTTTTTGTACTATTTACATATTAATTTTGATTATTATACATATTACGAAATAAAAGAAAAAATTATCATTTATTATCTATGAAAGTATTTATATAAATTTGATCATATTAAAAAAAATTAATAAAAATTTGATTATATATGTATTTATACTTCGTATATTAAGATCAAACTAATGCATTGATCGTCTCTTCGAAAAGGTTGTTTATTCCAGCGATGTGTGTGAGAGAGAGATGTATCACAGTGCTAGATCTATTCAACGATTGTAGTTTTGATGAAGAAAACACTTATTTGATTCAATTTTATGTATTTGTTAATTTAGATTTCATTGTAGATGTTGTATGACTTTTTATTAATAAATTGATTTGTTAAAAAAAAAAAAAATTGTATCAAGTTTGACTACACTATAATAAGATATTAAAATAGAGGTAGTATAGTCTTGGATATAATAATTAATTAGTTGTGGAAAATTTCTCAACTATCCGTACAAATTGCTCAACTAAACCAAGTCCTTCAAATCCAATAATAGCAAAGGCGCCATGTGAGTGCTAAGAAATATTACGTAGATTATTGATGATGCACGATGCAGATTGAATCAAATCAATAAATAATTAATCCAATAATGAATAATTAGAAATGCGGTTAAGATGAAAATTGAAAAAGAAATCAATGTCATTTGACCACAACAACTCATACTATGACGACTGATAGAGAACACAAGTGAGAGAGACCTTGTTGGTCTTATTATTGACACACATAAAAGTCACTACCATGCATTAAATAACCACTTTTAGTAAGCTATTTTTTCTCCTTTTTTTGCATGTTGTATACATGTAATTGAGTTACTATACAAAAAGCTAATAAAGGCTGGATATCAGGTGTATAATGTATTAAGTTTTTTTTTTTTTTTTTGGAAGAAATGTATTAGGTTTTGTTAAATCTACATTGATTTTTATTAATTATTATCATAAGTATGAGACTATTTATTACTTTGAATTTAAATATTTTTTACATTAATTATGTAAGGTAATAGAGTAGAAAGCTTCATAGTACTAAAAAAAATAAAATCATAGTACAATCTTTTTAGTTTTTAACTATTATTTCGTTTTATTTTAACTTAACATTTTTTTTTTGAGGCATTTGATCTTAACATTTACTACGGAATATTTGCACCGTTATTAAGAATATAGCTAAGTGGGTAGGCGGATTTAAGAAAAACGTGGTTAAGAAAAAGTGACGATAATGTTAAAAAGAGTGGATGTGGAAAAAAAAGTAGATAAAGTGAAAGAGATTGAGTGGAAAGGTGAATTTTGTGGGATAATATATAGTTGTATAGCAATAAAAGGGATTTACAAAAATGAAACATAGTATAATTGTTAACAACTTGATATTTTAAGAGGTCAAGAGAAGTTTTATCACCTTTAGAGTGAGATAATGCCTTTCATCAAACACTAACTTACACCATTGCCAAACGTTCAAAATAGCTTTTGAAACCTAACCACTATATATGTTCGTTCAAATTTGAGGAAATACTCATCAAACACTCTTTTGAACTAAAACACTTTTGCGATCAATTTAAAATTAAAGGTGATAAATAGGTCATATTTGGGTGATGAGTCATTTAAGTTAAGTCATCCTGTCCACCATAAATTGGCTCTTTATAGATCATAGATCAATATATTCTTATTAAATTTCAAGTTGGAATGGTTCAAATCAATCTCACTTAGGTCGAAATTGTGCATTTGGGTTTGGATGCATTATACATTTCAATTTGGTAATTCAATTAGGATATATTACCATGACAATAATTCAAAAGTTAGTTGTTACTAGATACGTCCATAAAAAGCCAAAAAAACCTAGATTTGCACATTAATATGCACAAATATAAAACCCAACTACCCAAGTATTCTACCCAACTACATACATATACAACATCAATTTGCACATATTGATAGCAACATACTAATTTCATAACTATCACACCCATAAAAAAAAAGGTTGTCAACAACGGGAAATTGGCGGGATTGAGGAAACAAGATGAAAAAAAGGGAAGAAGTGGGACCAAAAAACCAGAAAAATAAAAGAGCAAGCCCAAAATTGTTGGTTTAAATTGGCTTGGCCTGGCTTTAGCAAAGAAGTAACTTATTTATCTTCCACATGGTCACCACATGGGTGCATTTCCTTTCTTGAGAGTGTAGTCCCTCTTTCTCCTTTCATCTAGTACACTTCTTTTCTTTTTCTTGCTTACATTTTGTGTCAATTAGTATCACTAATAATGCCATCCTCTCATTTTGCTATGGTTTAGATTATGACTTAATTTTAACACCTTCTTTAATTTAGGATTTTGTGGACTAAATTAGGCTAAAGAAAACTATGACTATGGGGGAGATTAAAAATTGACGGGAAAATACATGTAGTCCGTGTAATGAAATATTGCCGAATAACAACAGTATCCACATATACTCGTTGGAGAATAGTCATCTTCTTTTTATACCTGGAAATTAGCTTAATGTCACTAGATGAGCTTGTTTGAACATAAAAATTTTCCGGAGTATTGCTGTTCTGGCGGAGTTTAAATTCCTCCACCAAATAATATGCGCCAACTATTCCACTTGAAAGGAGGGTGAATGAAATTAGAACTCATGATTTTCTTATCACGTTGGTTCTTGATACTATGTTAGAGGACCGATTTAACTAAAAACTTAATCTCATGATTGAAACGTAGGATTGGTTTTCATACTCAATTAACAATCTATACCTCCTTGTTCAAGAGTGTAACTACTGGCTAGGTCCGCTCAACTCAACCTGCTGTTGTATATAAGTCTCCGGCCATGACCAGCCAAACACAGCTAGGTCCGCTCAACTCAACCTGCTGTTGTATATAAGTCTCCAGCCATGACAAGCCGAACTTGAGTTCACTCAACGACTCAACCTTCAAATGTACAAGAGTCTTACCTCTTTGATTTCTATCTAGTCATACCTGCAGGGTAACTGGTAAGTTTGTTCCTGGTTGGTGTTGTAAATCAAAATCAGAATGTCCATGAAACTGTGATTTCAACTAACACTTCAGCATTTGGAATTATAGCACTGCCAGATGAACATAAAGAACATTTAAAAAGTTTATAAATTGAAGATGCTCAGAAGTTAAAAAGAGCTATATATTACTTTTCGACGATAAGCAATTTCTTTTTGATGATTCTAGACTTCATCGAGAGAACATTCGACATCTTACTTGTAGATGATACAGTATAAGTATTAAGCACATATACAAAATGAAATCAGTCTAAGTTTCTATGCCCTAGCTGCTTACGGCAATGTATTCATTAAAGACTTGTTTACGTTACTATTCCAGTACTTTAACCTGCACAAAGAACATATACAATCTTCAGTCTCAAACTGGAGCACAGAAAATTAACATTTATATCTAACATACGCAAAACAATTCACCTTTATGTAGGTAACTAAACGTTGATAACAAACAATTTCCTATAGCATTCTGTATTACATTGCATGCAGGTAAACTGTATCAAGTACAGCTGGAATATGAAAATTAAACTAGTTACGCATCTTGGGAAATTAAAGACCACATCATCGTTTGAATTGAAAAATAACAGGCAAGGCCAATCTCGCTCCGAGATTAGTAATTAGCTCAATGGCGACTTTTCTTGTGATTACCATAACTTGATCAAGAGGAGGGGATTTGGAGAATTGTTGATTACAAGAGGGACATTTTTTGATAGTTGGGGTGAAATTGGTACTGGTACATACTATTCACAAATCTCGGAGATTATTACCACATACTTTCTCTTGTCACAGTACACAGAAAATTCCTTTTCCTCAAGTGGATAATGTTAGACACCAAATTTTAAAGTCATAAACAATTCAACCTTTTCCAATTTCCATCAAATATCTCCAAAACACTTCAATAATGGAAATATAACCTATCCAGTAGTACTAATTAATTAGAGCGACTTGTAATTTTACCTACTACAAAACTTATATATATTTTTTTTCTCTAATCGTCTTTCAAATGCCACGATGCATTTGTAAAGACCATTGATTCAATTAAAGGGATCCATACGACCATACATCGTAGCCTAGGGCCATAAGCTACACATGTAGCTTGCCCATTTCTTCGACATTTCATAATTCATCACATGGAATTAAGTGCTTCTTGCATCTTCCTATTTAAAACTTCTGTGCAAGGCTTGTAAATCACTATAAGCTTAATAGGGATCCCATCCCCAACTTTCCGTACATACAACCAACAACATTTATCGTGAACATAGAGCACATATATAGCACACAGAAGCCAGAGCCCAATCATAAGCTAGCCCTTATTAATGAAGATTTTGCACAGCTGAACACACTTTAATTACAACACACCAATTGAGTTTCATGCATATATATACTAACTTGCTTAGCAGGTATAACTTTCTGTGCATCTAGAAGACTAGAAACGTCAAAACATATTTGAAAAACATCATGAAAGGTGCTTAAATTTTTTTAGCAAAGCATACTGTAATCGAGTGAAAAGAACCTGAGATTGTTGATAATCGACTGCTCCTGCGAGCTGCTTGCTTCTTTACTTCCTGGAGTCCTGGAGTTTTAGGGAATAAGATACTTGCATCTTGAGGAATACCATTTGAGCCATGATCCCCATGCTTTTCAACCACAGAATTTTCAGCTATTTCTTTTGTCTGCCAAGCAATCTTCTCCGACAAGACTGTACTAGTTACTCTTGTAAATTGCAATTCCTGTCCTGCAAGCAACAGGATATCAGAACAAACAGAATATAATAAGTGTGCATACACAAACATTCATTAACCAAACATAACAAATGATATACTCGAAAGAGTGTTGTAAATCCAACTGATCATTGCTGGACCAAGCAATACATGTATGGATTGCAATCGTATATTAAAATCGACCAAACATAAAAATGATCTTGAGATACTATAGGTACATATGTTATTGATCTTTAGTCTCTAAACCTACTTAAAGTGTTGTAGTTTAGATTAAGACCAAGTAAAGCATCAGGTAAAAAGCCTCGAGGTAGCTGTCCTAGGCTTTCAAAAAATTCCATAATCAACTTGGACTCAATAAGTGAATGAAAGGTTGTAGCCTAATATATGTTACTCATACAAATTCATGCCCATGAAATTTTGATTGGCTAAAATTCTTTACTAATATAAGTTACCAAGCCTAAAATAATAGAATGAACTAATAAGAAAAATCGCCACAAATGTGAAAAACAAAATAAAAGACAGAAGAATTGGATTCAAGGTATAATGACATACTATTGTTTTTCCTTATTGAAGCGTAGACTCTTAGTATGAGTATGAGACAAAACAGAGTAGGAAAGCCCCACCTTAAAGTTGTTCTTTAAGGTCCAGTACGATCCAATGTCATACAAAAGTTCTAGGAACACTTTGAAACACTCAATCCACCATCAACTAACGTTCAAAAGCATACATTTCCAATTAAAGCAAAAGGAACCTTACCTCTTGGGGAAGAAATGACAGATTTCTCCGCAATATTACCACAATGTCGAGTACCTTCCAAAGGAGTGTACAGATACGTATCAGATTTAAGGTATTCCACTAGCCTCTCCTTCATTTGCCCTTTATTTGACAAAATATGTTCACCAGTATGGGCTGTATCTAATCACACACACAAACAGAAATTGTTTCAACAAACCAGCCATCTTTAATGTAAAATCTTAAGCAAATAGGACTGTCGCGGAACATTAAAATGTACTCCGTCATTAACAAATTCCATTACCCTTGTTTTTCTTTTGAGTAAGGAGAGGATTATAGCTAACATGACAAGTCAAATTGATCCATACCAAACAAGAAGTTACTAAGAGAAACCAAGCTTGATAAGACACAGAACAAATGAAAGTTGTCCAATGACAAGAAAATCTGATAATTGAACCCATTTTGTTATATTCAATGATTATCTTACTACCTCCGTTTCATTTTTTTTTGCAAATTTGGAATATTTTATATCTCACAAATAATACCCAAAGTTGCAAAAAAATATGAAACGGAGGTAGTACATTTCTTTGTTTGTAATTTTTAGTAAAATTTGGGCATAGCATACAATTTACGAAAAACAAAAGGCAAACACCACCGGAACCTTCAGGGCATGACCAAATGTTGATATGCACTTCTTCTACAAGTAGAATGGACTAAACAGAAGTTTCATGGATTTTCTCAAATTTGACTATTCATTCATAGCGAATCAGCAAACGGCTGTAACATGCAAAGTAATAGATTCCGGTTATTGTATACCTAAAGTTTTCTCAAATAGACTATTGACTAGGGAGTATTAGTTTCACACTACTTTCACCAAAAGGTCCATAACCATATGCCTATGAGCAACCATCCCTACCTTTGAGCAATGACAAATTACTTATTTCGAGCTATAACTAAAGATGGCACTAAGCTGGGCCATTGGCCCAACACTAAAATTGCAAAGCGAATGGCTCAACCATCGGGACTAGCTCGAGGCATGGCCCATAGTCATCTTTAGGTACAATCATAGCATACACCAATTCATGTAACGATGTTACAACAACATCATCATTTGAAGCAAAACCGTAAGACATACTACCACCGCCATACTAAGTACGACCTCAATTTTGTTTCACCATAAGGTCCATAACCATATGGGCTCCCTAAGTGCCATACCTTTTTTTTTATCCACTACGCCTATATTAAGTATTACTGTAGTACCGCAAAAAAAAAAAAAAAAAAAAACACAATGCTAGCACCACATCTAGAGGTGTCAAAAGCCTATCTGACCGACCAGACCCGAAAAAAAAAAAAGTAAATTCAGATATCGACTTGCTTGGACATAATAATTTTACATGATTGAATTATAAATTTAGACCCAACCCGACACCTGAATTGGCACGGCTATACGCGTGGCCAGTCACGAATCACGATAAAATGTGTGTATGGCAGTGGGCATAGATTCACAGATAAAATAAGTGAAATATGGCCTACGCACAACACAATTTGCCTAAATCCTTACACATGTACATTTTTACACATTGACATAACAAATAATACCATACTCATCTACTCGTATCATTTAAAGGATTATAACAGGATGTAATTTACAAAAAAAACTGAAATGCACATATTATAAATAATAATTTATATATTGTTAAAAAAAAATGACAAGAAATTAAAAAGTAATAAAGTTGAAAGAAGTTACCTCTAAAAGAGAGAACAACATCAAATGGAGCTGAATTATGAGACGGGTGAGAAGAAGAGATGAAGTGGGAGTAAAAATAAGAATCAGATTTAAGATAATTAGCAAAATCTGGAATAATATTGCTAAAATTAATACTACTGATACTGTTTTTCTTCTTAATCTTGTTCTTATTGGTAATACGCTTCAAAAGCCTTTTAGTTTGCACTCCCAAATCTTTCCTTCCTTCCATTTCTAATCAATTGTTTGATTTTGTACTCCGTAATTTGGTTAATGATGAAATACTATTTCAGATTTTGTGTTGAGTTTGAGTGTTTGTTTAGTCAGCTATTTTGTGTTGAGGGTTTTGTGAGCAAGGTTTAGGCGGTTGACAGGTTTTAACTCTTTTGATGGCTATTTAACACGTGTTTCTTTCATACCATTTCACGTGTCATCAGTTTTATTTTCTTTTTTAAAAAATGGATGTATATCATTTGGCCCATTGAAAGGAATTTGGGCTTGAAGCCCAGTAATCAAATTAATACAAACCAGGTAAAATAAGTGTACACGGTCAAATAACTAACCCATATAAAAAATAAAAAATAAAGAAAGAAAGAAAGAAAAAGGAAAATTACATTATTTTAATTTTTCATTTGATTTGATCAAAAGACGATTGAAATCATTCACTAAATCAAACTATAATACTAAATGGAAGTGATAAATATTTCTACACTATATGATCATCTAATATCATTAATAGTTTGAAAGGATCATTAGCAAATTCTCTACCGTGATCACTTTGAAAGGATCAGGGCCATCCCAACCTTTTCGAAGACCCTATGAAAATATGGAGTATAAAATTTGGCTCATGAATTTTTTCTACTCACGGCTTATTTTTATACAAGAAACAAAATCGTTGTTTTTCTCACCCTTAATAAATGAACAAATATACTTCTTCCGTTCTAATAATATTGCAATAACTGGACTTTTGCACTATTCACCACTCTTGTTTGACCATGTAATATAATTTATACGTTAAGCAAAATATAGTCATGTGGGAAAATTGTTAGATTCGTCTAGTAAAATACTGTCACAATATCAAATTTTTATAATTTTTACTCTTATACAATTATAGATATTTAAAATGTGCTTTGGGATGCGTAATTTCATCCTTGTTGCAATATTATTGGAACGGAAGAAGTATAAAGTTAATTATCAAAAATGAAATACGCATAGGCTACTCACGGGCTATTATAGACAATATGGATATCATACCTTGTAATAACTCTAGTTTAATTCCTATTCTTTCCTTAGATGCATTGGGAATTCCCTTCGTGAGGAGGGTTTTCTAATGTTTTTCCTTTTTCTTACCATTAAAAAAAAAAGAACAAATATATAAAGTTTGTAATTTTCAAAAATGAAATACGCATTAGATACATTTTGTTAAAAAATATTACAGTAAAAAGGCTTTTAGTGGAAATTGAATAAATCACTAAGCCACAATTAGTATGTATGAATAAATCTACAGCATATATTAATTATACGTTTTTAATGATCTGAGGCCCCAATCAAAGTTGGGCCCTGTGCGGCCGCTCAGGCTGCACAGGCTAATGGCCGGCCTTGGAAATGATTTTATGGGCCTTTCGAATTGAGTCATAACATATGCTCTAAAATTTAAAAAAATATTAGAAGATTTAAGATTTGAATTTTAAAGGAATAATCCACACAAAGTGGGTAAAATCATCCAACAATACCAAATAATATTTGTTTATTACAATGAATAGGAGATGTCCACAAATCAGCATGAATAATCTCAAAAGCAGTGGAAGTAGTACTATTAGAATTATAAAACGGAAAACGAATATGTTTTCCTAACTGACAAGAAACACAGAATATGGAGTCGTGCTCCTTATTACACGAAATTAAGTTTCTAGACCTAATAACACTTAAAACAAGATTTCCCGGATGTCCAAGGCGATCATGCCAAATGTGAGATGATGTGACAGTGAGAGTGGTAGCAAGACAAGTAGAGGGATTGGTAGTGGTGGTGACCGGATAAAGATCCCCCGAACTATTACACCTCGTTATTACTTTCCCCATGCGAAGGTCCTTCACAGAAAAACCAAAAGGATCAAATTCAATTGACACAGAATTATTGAAAGTGAACTTTCGAACTGAAATAAGATATTTAACAATTTGTGGAGCTAATAGTACATCACGAAGGACAAAAGAGGGTTTGGGGTGAGGTAAAGTGGTGTGACCATGCCCCGTAACTGGAATGCGATATTCATTACCAACTAAAATATGATAATTTGTAATCAAATTAAACAAAGGCATGAGAGTATATGAATTGTTGGTCATGTGAGACGTCACACCCGAATCTATGTACCATGAGTTGTCTGCAGTAGACTCATAGTGGCAAAGGAGTTTGCAAGCTCGATGGGAGTCATTGCGGGACTGTAGGAGGGGGCTTGATATGACGGGTACTGTATTTGATAGGCCTGCTGTAAGTATTGGGCCATATAGGCCGACCTAGGTGGAGGAGCAGTGGGTCGTTGAGGGTATTGGGCCTACTGAGGAAAAGGGAAAAGGAGTGGTAGGAACCCATTGTATGGGTTGGGCCTACTGTTGAGTCCAGGTGCATGTTGGAGCCTATTGAAGGGGTTTGTGAAGCTTATGATGAATTTTCTTGCTGTTGTTGTTGATTGTATCGCCCATACCTCTCCCTTTTCCTTGGTTGTTGTTAGTGCCACCGTGACCTCGTCCTCATCTGCCACCTCTACTGCGCCATCGGTGGCGACCTGTTGCTGCTGTTGTTGCCCTTGCGGTGGTGGCAGAGTAGAGTTGTTTGAGGTGTTGGATGGTTGTTGTGCCGCAAACGAAGTAGCCTGGGTGCCTTGATTATTCGAACGCCGAGTTTCTAGAGGTGATTTGTAACACCCAGTATTTTTGAACCACTATTTTATGTGCATTTCAAACTATTAAACCTAATTTCTAATTTAAATCTCAATTTCTAAATTGAATTGTTAATTTAATTATTAAAATCGTTATTTTGATATAAGGGTCATCCCAAGCTTTTAAAACCTTAATTATAATATTTTGACGAAATGATTGAAAGTTGTTATTTAAAAGGTTATATATTTGAGTATTAATCATTTCAATTATATTTGACTTGTTTGAATTGATATTAGCCTTAAAGGGTGATTCCTTGACCTTAAGCGTCAATTCAGTAAGTGTTACACTTATATTATATGTAATTTCGATATTTAACCTATTAAGATTGATACGGGCCATCATGGGTGATTCCTTGACTGAAGTGTCAATTTGATTAGGTATAAAATGATTTTAAGGTGTTTAAAACATTTTACGTTCAACCGTATCAATATCGATAAATAAAGTTGTATTGGGTAATTTCGTCAACACGTTTATCAAATTGATATTGTTTATAAACTATTCTTTAATTCTTATATTTATAAAAACTCATTATAATGTCCTTTTTATTAATTAGATCATTATAAATGAATAATATTATCGGTTTCGCATTCGTTTCAAATCGCCTCCCGTTACATTCCTTTCCTAGTCTAGTTTCGGGCCAACTAAAATTTGTTTATGGGTCGGGCTTTGCCTTATTACTTTCATGACTAAATAGATTAAGAAAGGCTTGTTTATTAGCCTCCTTAATTCTATTCTTAAGCCAAAATTAATCATTCAATCAAGCCCATTAGTGTGGCTTAAGTTAGCGTTTGCATGAGAGCTAATTTAGCCCATTTTACCTCCCTTTTCACCGCAGCCACAAGGCTTTACTACTGCCCAAATTCAACCTAAGTAACCCCCCCATATTCAGCCTCATTAAGCCTATTAAAACCTAGTAATTTGCTTCCCAAAACCCTTTCACTTCCCCTTCTCCTTTCACGTACAATGGAGGCCAAAAGTCATCAACTTTTCTCCACCAAATGATGCAGCAACTCACCCCTCTTCTCCCCATCTTTTAGTGGGATTCAATGTGGAAATCAAAGCCAACTTGTTGCCATAATCTCTGCCAAAACCGTGCTTTATCTGTCCTCTAAAACAACACAAAAACGAAGCAAGGGAACAAGGCTGCTTGGGTGGGTATTTGTGCGTGTTGTTGTTGCTATTTGTGCTTGGTGTTGCTGTCCTTTTCTTCTGGTTTTGGTGGCCTATATATCAAGGTAACTAGCCTTCTCCTTTAGGTTAGAATTATGGGATTTTAGGGTTGGATTGAAATCATGCCTAAGGTTAGGGATATTGTGTGAATTCCGTACAATTGATGAGCTGCAATTTTCGTGTGGTTTTGTGCTTATTTTGATGAGTTTTATGAATGTTCTTATGATTAAATTTGTTTGATATCAAAGCCTTGATTTTGTATGATCTATGTATGACGTTTTTAATGAGTTTATACATGGTTTTGAGGATCAAAATGAAGAGAATAATAGCAAGAATTTATCTTGATATTATTCTCAATCATATCTTTGACTTAACAAAGATAATTATGGCCACTTGCAGCATATTAGCTTTCGTAATTTTGTGCAATTTGACATCTTTGACTTATGTAAATTATATCCCTTATTTCCTCCCCTTTCATAGCTATAATTTATTATGTACTTAAATAGTCTTTAGTTTGTATATTTATAGGCTGTAACTTTATGCAAAGTAATACAACTGTAGACACCTTATTGTGTCTCCCAAAAACCAAATCCAGTGATGAGTACCTTTCACGTCTTTGATTATCGAGTTAGTTGAAGAGTCTCGCGAATTCCCTTTAGCCTTGACCATTTATAACCTTACCTAAAATGTTTTAACCCAAAATCATTCATTTCGTGTCTTTAAACCTTAAATCATTCATTTCGTGTCCTCTTTATAAAACGTCCAAACCAGTCTATTTTGGTCCATAATCCTTGTCCAATTATTGTGTAGTTAAATGGGGCTTGAAAAGGGCGCCGCTATGGAACCTGATTTATTCTGATTCGGATTCTGGTTCTTTTCTGATCCTTCGACCTTCTTTTTTCCTTATAGATAGAGGTCGTTTCACCCCGTTTACATTCACCAACAATCATTATCTAATCCCTTCTCTAATACTTTCTCTCTCTCTCTCTCTTGATTCTTTCCTTAGCCTTAGCCTAAATACGTCCTAATACACATCCTTGATACTTTTCCCTAATCAAACACCATAACTCCTTCACGAGCTTTGAATACTCCTAGCCAACCTCGAAGTTGCCTTCGACCTAAAAACGTGTGTATTGTTTTGATAGAAGAGATACGAGGCATCAAAGTGAGTAATTCGATTACTTAATTGTTCTTTTGGTAGAAATAATGCTTAGAATATTATGTTGATTTCTAGTATCATGTTAGAATAATATTTTGATTTCTAGTATCATGTTAGGATGTTGATTTTGATTCCTAGTATCATGTTTAGGGTGTTAATTAATATTTCTAATATCATGTTAATTTCTAGCATCATGTTTAGGCCAATTCTTTGATTATGATTATTAGTGACATGCTAGGGTTTGTTATTAATCCGTTTAGTATCATGCCTAGGATTTTGCTAATCATGTTTTAATATGTTTTTTTGTTGTTATAATTATGATGATGATTGTTGTGTCAATTATTACATTGCTTGATTATTCATGATTGATTGTTATTGCTTGATTACGCCCCTTCTTGCAGGTTTAAAGGGAATTTGTATTTAAAATCACGCCTAACAAGATAATTAATAATTTGATTTAGGTTAACATGATTTTAATTCAAGTGATCACCAATAATAGATTTGATTGTGCATTAATAATCAACCAACATAGATTAAGCAGGTTTTTTTAGGATTAATTTAGTGTATATTTGTTGATCGGAAAGCGCACATGAATATCATAAGAATTAAGTAAAGGCTGATTTAGGGCGAGTTCAATCTCTTTTAGGTTGGATTCGTACCATCATTCCTGAATATCCAGTCATGGTTCCGGACCACTATGGAGTTATTGATCTCCGTGATCGTGAATGGGGTATAACCTTCACACCAGTGAACGGTTTACAAGTTCCTAAAACTTGTTGACGACTCTTTTATCTCTAGCTTCTTTCCCTTTGGACGCCACCATGCTTAAAAGCATGATCACAGTGGGGCTCAAAGTTGAGTTTGAAAAACTACCTACAACAACTCATCACTTATATCTTTCATGATATCGGAGTAGGTTTAATACAAACCTTCAATTTTTTTTCCTACTACCAGCATATCCTTTCATGGCTTCCCCTAACAACAATGTTGTACCTTCACACCTTCTCGTTACATGCCTCCGGACACAAATAAGGCATATTCCACTGCCTATCCCAACTCATGCTTTTAGCTCACTTTCCAATGGTCTATTAACACCACCTCAGGCTCACATTACAACAATCGGAAACGCCACACCTCTAACAACGTGGCTCCTTAACACTGATGCTACTCACCATGTCACTTACAACATGTCAAACTTAGCCATTCTACATCTTTACGATGGAACCGAAGAGATTATCATTAGCAATGACGCTGACATTTCTATCACTCATATTGGTTTGCTTACTCTCTCTACCACTTCGAAATCTATTCATTTATTGAATGTCCTATGTGCACCCACCATGACCCATAACATTATTTCCTGTTTCCCAATTGTATACTGACAATAATCTTGTTATTGAGTTCTCGCATAATTCCTTCTTAATTAAGGATAGCATCACGGGGGCACATCTTATCAAAGGCCCATCTAAACATGGTGTTTGTGAACTTTCTTCTACTAAAGTATCCTAGCATTATCTACTACTAAAACACATGGGATAGATTGGCATCATAAACTTGGTCATCCTTCATTACTTATTTTCAAGAGTTTTGTTTTGGATTTTAAGCTTGATGTCTTTACTAGCTCATTCTCTTTTAACTGTGATGCATGCTAATGTAACAAAATTCACAAGCTTCCTTTCAATAAATCAACTTTAGATTCTCATGTCCCTCTTGACATAGTTTACACAGATCTATGAACTTTATTTATTTACTCTCTTGATAATTTCAAATATTATGTTCTGTTTATAGATTACTACACCAAGTACATTTGGTTTAACCCCCTCAAAAACAAATCAGACACTAAGCCAATATTTATAAGATTCAAAGCCTTGGTTGAAAAGTTTTTCGAAAGGTCTATTAAAATCTTATACTCTGATAATGGGGAGGAATACGAAGTATTAGACACTTTCTTAACGATAGATGGTGTATCTAATCTCACTTCCCTTCCTCATCACACATCGGAATATAGTGGATTTGCTTAATGACGTAATCGTCACATTATAGAAACCGATCTCTCTTTATTGTCCTATGCCCAATTACCACTTACCTTTTGGTCTTATGCTTTTACCACGGCTGCTTAATTTTATAAATAGGCTCCCTACTCCTAGTCTGCACAAAAAATCTCCATATCACAACTTATTTGGAGTCCTGCCCAATTATCTCAAATTAAAGAGTTTTGGTTGTTTGTGTCATGGCTTAAACCATACACTAACCACAAATTAGAACCTAAATCTAAGCCTTGTATTATTGGGTACTCTAAAACTCAAAGGGCATATCATTGTTTAGACCCCATCACTAATCGTGTTTATACATCTCGTCATGTTGTATTTGCGGAATCTGAATTCTCATACACTTGATTATCCTCTCAAGAAACTCACCAACTATTCCAACCTCAAACATTTGGTGCACTCTCACATTACCTATTATTCAACAAAGTTGTCATGTGTGAGATTCACCAAACTTATCAACTGCTATTCCTATTACTTCTTCTACTGAACAACACACTTCTTCACAAACAAACTCACTACTCACCGACCCCAAACCCGACTCTCGACCCAACCCATCAACTGCTTCATCAACCCAACCCAACTTCACTACCATATCACACCAACAAACCCTAACTCACATGCCTCACCAAGTAAGTCCAGGATATACAACCCAATCTGATAGCCCAACACAACCTACCCTATTATCCTCAACTCCTATTTCTACTACTCAAGATCATACTCATACCAATCTACCAACCAACCCTCCACCTGGCATCATTACACGATCCAAAAACAATATCACTAAACCCAATTCAAAATATGCAAACCCCACTATTGTTAGGAAAAGCTCATTATACCAAAAACAGCAGCACAAGCTCTTAAAGATCCACTTTGGAAGAAAGCTATGGAAGAAGAGATTGCTCCGGTTACTAATCTACCCACTTGGGACTTGGTACCTCCAGCACTTGCTCGTAACATTATAAAGTGCAAATGGGTATTTCACATTAAATACAAACTCGATGGGTTAATTGAGGGTTATAAAGCTCGGTTAGTAGCAAAAGGGTTCCAACAACGACCTGGCATTGACTATACGGAGACCTTCAGTCTAGTTGTTAAGCCAGCAACAATTCGTGCTTTCCTTAGCCTTGCAGTCTCTCAACAATGGAGCCTTTGTCAACTTGACATTAACAATGCTTTCTTGCAAGGTACATTACAAGAGGAAGTATACATGCCACAACCACCCGGTTTCATTGATCCACAACATCCCACTCATGTTTGCAAATTAAAGAAGGCTATTTATGGCCTCAAGAAGCCCCAAGGGCATGGTACACGGAATTCGCCAATTTCCTACTTGAATTGGGTTTCAAAAGATGTGTCTCAGATACTTCTTTATTCATTTTACATCATTCTACAACTCCTATTTATCTCATTATGTGGATGATATTATTATTACAGGTCCAAATGCAAGTTATCTTGATCATTTTATTAAAAATTGGGCGAATAGATTTTCATTGAAGGATTTGGGCCAACTTCCATATTTTCTTGGGGTAGAGGTAATTCCCACACCAACGGGAATATTTCTCACTCAACAGTGATATGTCATTGATCTTCTAGACAAATTGGGGATGCTAGAAACCAAACCATCTCCCACTCCAATGGTCATCACTCACACACTGACTGCAAATTCAGGAATACTACTTGAAGAGCCAAAAGACTATAGAGCTGCAGTGGGCAGCCTTCAATATCTTACCTTCACCAGGCCGGATGTTGCATATACTGTTAATAAGCTATCCTGATATATGCATCGACCAGCAACAGAACACTGGGCAACACTCAAACACCTACTTTGTTATCTAAGTGGGACACTTGATAAAGGCGTTAACATTTACAAAGATTCACCTCCAATACTACATGCTTTCTCTGATGCGGATTGGGCCGGTGATAAAGACGATTTTACTTCTACTATGGGTCATGTCGTATTCCTTGGTTGTAATCCCATCACTTGTGTTCAAAGAAACAAAGATCATTAGCTCGATCATCCACCGAAGCCTAGTATCGAGCTGTGGCCTCTCACTACAAGAAAATTATCTTTTTAAAGCGATTATTCTAACATTTGGTATCGATTGTATATGCTACAAAAAGTTTTCCCAACGAATGGTTATTCGATACAATATTCACTGTTACCATACCCTTTAGTAGTGTTTTTCAGTATTGCTGGGGTTGCCCTCAATAATTGATACGGAAAACTACATCCAATCATGGTGATTATTGTAGCGATTATAATCGCTATAAATTTTGAACTCATTTTCTTTAAAAAAAAAAAACATACATATAATCTTTACAAGATTTGAACACACAACCTCAAACTCTAATTAATATTAAATGTTTTACCAATAAGCTATGACATATTTTATGTATTCTTTGTCAAACAATATTTTTATATCTAGTGTAGAAAAGACTTTTTATATCGATTTTTGGGTTTTAGTGGCGATGTAAACAATACGATTTTCCATAATTTTATAAATGTGCAAAAATAGGGTGGATATGTATTATTATATTTTTCGTATCGAATTTATATGGGATTACCATGACTATTGTAAAATGATACGATTTACTCTATTATTTCACAAACATACGTGCATATTGTGGCGAATGTACAATCACTACAAAATAATCGCTACGAAAAGACAATTTTCTTATAGTGTCTATTACTGCACAAATTATGTGGGTTCAAAACCTCCTCACCGAAATGGGCATTCAAATATCCAACACTCCAGTCATGTACTTTGATAATTTGAGTGCCACTTATTTAAGCGTAAATCCAGTATTTCATTCCAAAATGAAATTGCCCTTTGCATTCTATTTCATTCGAGAACAAGTCCAAAAAGGAGCTTTGCGTGTGACTCATGTTTCAACTGGTGACCAAGTAGCTGACTTCCTCACTAAACCACTTTCAAGACTGCGGCTCGACTTGCTTCTAACCAAGATCGGACTCTCTGACCCGCCGACGGTCTTGCGGAGGCATGAAGAGAATAATAGCAAGAAATTATCTTGATACTATTCTCAAACATATCTTTGACTTAACAAAGATAATTATGGGCACTTGCAGCATATTAGCTTCCGTAATTTTGTGCAGTTTGGCATCTTTGATTTATGTAAATTATATCCCTTAATTTCTTCCCCTTTCATAGCTGTAATTTCTTAAATAGTATTTAGTTTGTATATTTATAAGCTGTAACTTTAGGCAAAGTAATACAATTCATCACTTATCTCGTTCACAAAACACACCATATGTACTGCTGAAATGTTACATACCTGACATGAATTTTGTTGTGGTTGTGAGGCATGTTTACCCTAGTTTTTTGGGCTTATTCTTGCTGATTAATGTGTAGTGACATATTAGGGTTAATTAGGTATAAGTTCCATGTGTTAAACTTTGATTTTGGGCACGTTTAAGACTTGTTTTTGGGCGGGGGAAACTGAAATCGGCGACTGGAATTACAGCATGTTATGCGTGAGTTTAAGGTCATAAATCTGATTATTTTGATTGATTTTCTTGCCCAAAATAAATTAGTATTATGTTAGGCTATCACCTAATTAATTTGGCATGATTCTAAGCAAGTTTGATTTGTTTTAATGGCCTAAAACTATGAATAGGAGCTGCTGCTATCCACTGTGAAAGGTCTGTGATTAGAGAGTTGTTATGATGTGTTTTGCCTAATTTCTAATCCCAAATGCATGATGAACATGTTATTATGTTTTTAGAGAGTGGACTATAATAGGCTAAGCTTAGTTTCATGTTTAACGTGGGTTTTTGAGTGATTTGGTGTGATTGGTGCCGCTGTATATGAGTGTAGGGGCAGCTGTAACTTTGATTTTATTTGGGCTTGTTCTCTCTTGAATTTTAAGTCCGAAATAGTATTATATGATGCCTATTGAGTATATGTATGTGCCCTAATTTTTATTTCGCATTTGAAGTATGTTTGGTTAGGTTTTTATGATGATTTTTGGACTTGCATGTTGCTGCCCTGTTATGGTTCTTTTATGAAATGGTAGTTTGGATTTTTGGTTTAATTAAATAAATTTATGGAATTTTTTTTATTGAAACTGTTATATATTATTTGAAATTATATTTTAAATAAGTGATGAGTGAATTTTTGGGTACTATTAACCCCTAAAGTGAAATACTTGGTTGAGTGTTTAAATTTGGGTGAGTTGTAATTGTATTTTTGATGTCGTAATGCTTTAGGAAAGGATAACATTGTCTTTAGTATTACTTCACCAAGTGTTGTGAATGTAGCTAATTGTCTGAATTCTAATAATTAATTATATTCCCAAACTCAGACGATACCTTTTGCGGTTCATTAAGTTGAAATGTGTTTTGAAGTGGAGTTTCAACTGAATTTAAGAAATATGATTTTCTTATGCAGTTTGAATTGAGTGTAAGACTATTTGGGCTTCTCTGCAAATTTCTGAGTGAAATATGATATATTAAGTAGTTTAATTGATTTTTGAATTGTGTGTGGGGCTGTGAGGCTGAGTTGCTTCTCGATGGTTAATGAACATGCTAACTACCACTAGTAGAAAAAACTAAAGAGGCAACCCCCCTATGGCAGCGGTTCATGAAAACCGTTGCCAACTAAAATGAGCGCCAATTAAAATTTCAGAGTTGGCAACGGTTAACCGTTGCCAACTGATTATTTAAAAAAAATAAAAATAAATAAGAGGATTAGTGTTGGCAACGGTTAACCGTTGCCAATTAATAAAAAAAAAATTGGGCTCCTTTTATTCTTTCCCCCAGCCGCCCCTCTATCTCTCTCTCTCTCTCAAATTCATTCTCGTTCTCTCTCATCTCCCTCAAATTCATTCTCGTTCTCTCTCATCTCCCTCAAATTCATTATTCATTCAGAGCTCCTTCTCTCTCATCTCCCTTAGAATTATCTCCAAAATCTCGCATGCACCTCAGATCTCTCCAATTCATATTCGTAAGGTATTTTTTAGAAATTTTTTGGTTTTTTTCGTGTTTTAATTTCTGGGTTCGAAATTTTTTCGTTTTTTGGGGTTTTTCTAGGTTCGAATACCTGTTTTTTTTTTCTCGATTTTTTCTCGGTTTCTTAGTTTCTTGAATTTTTTGGGTTTTTTGGGTTTAAATTTCTGGGTTCGGATTTTTTTCGAATTTTTGGGTTCGAATTCCTTTGGTTTTTTCTGGGTTTTTGGGTTCGGATTGTTTTCTGGGTTTCGAATTTGATTGGTTCGAATTTTTTTGGTTTTTTCTGTTTAAATTTCTAGGTTTCTGGGTTCGGATTTTTTCAGAATTTTTTAGGTTCGAATTCCTTTGGTTTTTTCTGGGTTTTTTGTTTCTAGTTTTTTTGTTAGTTTTTTCTGGGTTTATTAGGTTCGTTCTAGATTATTGGTTTTTTCTGGGTTTATTAGGTTCTAGATTAAAACGTAACAATGGTTTTTTCTTTGTTTAATGTTCTGGGTTTATTAGTTTCCAGGTTATTGGTTCGAATTTTTTTTCTGATTTTTGGGGTTATAATTTAATTAATGCAGGTAGTATTACAACTACAGCGATTGCTCATAGACGAAGGATTCAAGATTCAAGGATTTGGTGTTTTGTTGTTCATTGTTACGTTTTTATTTATATAATTTTTTATAAATTGTAAAATAACAATTTATTTAATATAATATATTCATGTATATTATGGTGTTGATTGTTTTTCTGGTGTTTTGTTGTTCATTGATACGATTCTGGTGTTTTTTTTTTGGTTTAAACGATTATGGTGCAAGTTTATGCTGATTTTGAACTGTAAAAAAAAAAAAAAAAGAAAAACAAGTCAATGGCACCGGTTAACCGGTGCCAACTACATTAAATTTAATTAAAAAAAAAAGGCGCCATAGCAATTGGCAACGGTTAACCGTTGCCAATTGCTTGAGTTGGCAACGGTTAATCGTTGCCAATTGCTTGAGTTGGCAACGGTTTTGAACCGTTGCCAATTATTTTGGGATTTGGCAACCCTCTAATACGCAACGGTTCAAAACCGTTGCCTTTGGGGGGGTTTGAACCGTTGCCAATTTTTCTCTATTCGTGTAGTGTACCTTGACTACGAGTCTTAGGTAGCTCAACTTTGGTTAATTGTTGTCGTCGGTTGTAATACCTCGTATTTTTAAACCCGTTTAATTATATACTAATCATATTTGTTAATTTAATTACGTCCGATTTCTTTCCAAAGTATTTTAAATAATATATAAATATGTTTTTAGATAATACAATAGCATTATTTAACTTGTCATTATATAATTTTACAGAATAATAATTACATTTATAAAATATTTTATATTTATACGTATGAGTTAAGCAGGAAATGTAATACTCGAAAATTATATTTTTCTACTTTGAGTATTTCTTTACTCCAAGTCAAAGTACCTAAGTCCATTTCTTACTCCTAAAGTATGACCAAAGTCATAAACTTCCTTTACAAGCTTGAATACTCGAACCCCAAGTTGTTGACATCATACATGATGTCAATCAAACTCTATAAATAGAACCCAAAGTTCAGCCATTTTAAGCCAAAAGTTTCTTGCTCTCAAAGATCCATCCTTCTTTTCTTCTTTCGTTCTTCTTATGCCTCTCTTTTCGTACTAGTTCAGCCCGTATATGCTCCAAGCCATTTTTCAACCACTTCTGATCATTTTTAGCCTTCTGCTGTTTGAGGCAAAGTTGTTCCTCTCGAAAATTTCTTGAGGTTACACTCAAGAATCACCCAATTTGGAGTTATATACTATGAGATATGACCTTTACAAGATCTGACTCCTTCTTTTCAACGTGAACCTTCCCGTGAGTTTTGCTACTATACTTTAGATTGTTTTGCGGTTAGTCTTCTAAAAATAATATCTATTTTCAATTTTTGATTTTTATAAGGTTTAATATTTGTTGTTTATTTAAAATACTCCATAAAATGTTTATTTAGGAGATAGTTCGTGGTTGTAAATCTAGGTGGAATAGTTGTAAAGATCAAGGTATGTACTCGTGGCTATATCTTTAAATATGTGATTTTATACAAATGTGTTTTGTGTTTTGAATGATGAACTATGTTTGAATGTTGAACAAGGATTTATGAATGTTTATAAAATAAATTTTATAAGCATGTTTCAATAAAAACGATTGTTTAATCTTAAATATTTAAACGCTTTATAAGCTTGTTTGTAAATTTACTTTGTTTACCAAATTATTTAAGAAGGAAATGTTATCATTTTAATCATCCCATACATGGAAATTGAAAGGTTGATTTATCAAAAATATTTATCGGGTTTTTATAACTCCCACTATGCGGAGATAAATGATAAGGCTATGAACTATGTATGATCTAGTCTTTTCTCCAAGTATAGCACTATGTAAGGAGTCACTAGCTTGGGGGGTGTGCACACTTAGGTTGGGAAAATGGTTTACGAAAACATTGATCTTCCATTTCTATTGGAATCCATTTTTGGAAAGTCGTTGGCTTTGAAATGTTGATAATTTTTGGAATGTTTATAAACGTTTCTAAATGTGAAATTTCTATTTATAGAATGTTTTGAATAAATATTATTTATAAATGTTAAATCTTACGAAAGCATATTTAACTAATAACTAAATTGATTTTACATATCTAGCATTGGTATTTACTTAGCGTTTTTGCTAACCCGTACTTCTCTTTTGTTTTGGCTTTGCCTTAATTATAATTCATTGATGAGTAGTTAGGTGTTTTCAAGCGTGGATGCTAGCTGCTGCATTGGGGACCTTCGGGAAGTAATCACCTAGATTAGGGTTTTCACTATTGTGTTATTTTGTTGAAGTACTCCACTATATATATACTAGTTATTATTTTGGATGTTATTATTCATATTATTAATACAAATAAAAAAAAGGGTTAAGTATGTATTTCTTCCACTACAAGTCTCTGTTTTGAAAAGTCTTACGTAATCACGTGGTGGTAATATCCCTAAGTTACTTTCTAAATCCTATTTTATAATAATTATTATTGGAGAGTAATTTGGGGGGGGGGGGGGAGGGTTACATCCGGGGGTGTGTAAGACCTTATAGGCATCTACCCATAACCGGGAGTTGGCAAATCTTAAACACGGTCTTTTGCGAGTTGACCGGGGGTTCGTCCTAACAAACCTAAGGAAGTGGACTGCGAGTTTACTGGCGTTCCCTCCATGCCATTTTCAGCTGTTTTGAATGTTTTGAGTTTGAAAATATTAAAACTATGAGATTATTAATTATTTTGAAGTTTATATGAATTGTGATTGAAATTAAGTGTTTTAATATCGATTTTCTGTTTTAAGTGGACTATAAAATATTGACAAAATTGCCCGCAACACCCTAAAGTATGGCTTAGGTGCACTGAGCACTCTGAACTTTGTGTAGTAGCCAAAACACCACCAACTATGGTTTTAGGTGCGACGCGTGCCTTAAATGATTCCGGCCACTTATTTCACCAGAGGAGGTAAATCCGCGCATGCCAAGTGGATGGGAATTGTTCACCATTTCTTTAAACTGTTTTGGAGAGTGGAGATTCACTTCCTCTTGTGAAATAAGTGGGTAGAAATTTTCATTTAAGGCACACGTCGCACCTAACACTATAGTTGGAGGTGTTTTGGCTACTATGCAAAGTTCAGAGTGCTTAGTGCACCTAAATCATACTTTAGGGTGTTGTGGCCAATTTTGCCAAAAATATTTCATAGTTTGTATGGTAAGTGATTTCATTTGAGTTTGCGAGTTGTTATTTCTTTCTATTAATTTAAGTTTGAAATCTTCTATTTTTTATTTGAGGGAGAACTGCTAGTTCCTCCCCACTGATTGTGGAATGTTGTTATTTGCAGGCTGTGGTTGGTTATTTAGTTATGTGACGATGGGTTTGGGTAACGAGAGTTTGGTTGGAAAATTTTGGGTGAATTGAATTTGGTGAGAGAAATTATGTTAATTAAAATAAATTATTATTCTAATGAATTCTGATTTAGTTGTTTAATTGTGTTTATGATATCTTGAGTAAGGGTATTTGAGTAATTTCATTAAAAAAATTTACTTAAAAAGGAAAGAATTGGAAAGTTGCATCTAATGTGAATCATCCGTTTTTGGCAAAAGTTGCATATAATATAATCCAAAGGTAGTAGCTAGTAATTTGCTGGTGGCTATAGTAAATTTTGAAGGTGATGCTAATTAGATGAATTTCTCTATTCATTTTAGCAATTTATATACTGTGATCGATCCAATGTATTCTTTTTGTTCCTTTCATTTAATATTTTTTGTAAAATAGAAAAATCAAAATGAACCAACAGAAAAGAATCGAAGAGAGTAGGAAATCTCAGCTCATATAGTAATATTGGAGCTTTTGGCATGGAATTGCCACTTGTTATGCTAATCTCTTTAATCAAGTCCATGAAGGGTCATAGTGTGGTTTCGGTTTAAGTAGGCCTGTAATAGTTTCAAGAACTTCTGTGTTCCTTCTCTGCTATCTTTTGCCCTTCACCAAATTTTGTATAAACCAAAAGGTGAAGTATGTAATTATAAACTTGGCAATAGCCTATTAATATAATGATCTTTCAGTTTGTGTTAAAAAAAAAAAAGGGTCCATGAAGGGTCACAACTCATCATAAGGGTGCAATTGAGATATTTTGTGGCAAACATTGACATGGAAATAATTCAAAATAGACACATGGTACTTTATTTGACTTCTGATCTGAAATTGTAAATGAGTTACGTTGTTGAGACAACTAGTTTAATGGAACCCTCTTTATTGGTGGTAGGAAGCCTGGAAGGTAGCAATTACGTAAAGGAAAGTTATATCCAAGCTCTTTTAATGTGGTTGAGAAAACTAATAATAACCATGTTATTTATGTGAACCAAATAGATCAGAGCTTATAACATATCATATCCATCTACTATGTATTAGACTATTGGGTAAAACTACGGAGTACCTTATGAGTGCAATTAGCTAGGCATATAGCAGGATGTATGTTGAAGGGCTAATTGGTAAATTCACATGACACTTGATAATTTTTGAAATTTTTAATGGTTACAGTGGTATTTATAATGTACTATTATACATTTATTTTATACTATTAAAATATAGGATGTCTTAGTAGTATTATTTATAGGTAACAATGGTATAATATTTGATGTACAATTTATATACTTATTTGTACCACTAGAAAAAAATTTATACTACTAAAACATTCAATGGTACTCCGTATTATTTACCTATTTAATAGTACTTTATACCAATGTTCATATTTACAACTCATCCACCACTCTTTTGTCTTTCATGCTATTTACAAGATAAGTAAATAGTAGCTATGTGCCAAGAGTTCTCCTACATGTTTTATTGCACCATATACGTATTATCCTATGAATAATTAATATACACGAAGTACAAGGTATATATTACAGTTTGAACATTTAACTTCGTGAAATAAGTGTACTTATTATTAAGTACACTCCAATAATGTGCGTACCATAAATCTAAATCATACAACATATATCAAGCATATTATAACTTGATTGATTGAAGTGCTAGAGAACCACTTGATTTTATTTTTCTGTATGGTGTATAGGAGACGAGTATTCAACTATCAAAATTTCAAGTACATACACTAATAATCAAAATATTATTACCTGCTTGGATACCCTAAATTTGAGCATTCCCATTGATAACTACGTATTAGAATTGAATCGCAAAAGCTTATAGCAATAATTATTATTTATATCATAAATGAATACAATGCTATATATATATAAATATATATAGTAGTGTTATTATATAACAATTTTCTTTTTTGTTTTCATAACTACATACATGGAATGAATACAAGCTAAAAATGAAATAGACCTATCTCTAATATTGAAAATTACAAAAAGAAATTAATTAAAGCGATTTTGCAAGAAGAAAATTGGAAACTTGCAAATTACAAGAATCATTAGAAATTAGGGGTTTGGATTACCCCCTTTTAACTTCTTAATTATTATAAGCAATAATTATCCAAACCCTAAACAGGTTTTAAACCGTGCTTCATTGCAGATTTCCACACCACATCAATTCTATCCACGTCAATTGCACCAACCTCATGATGTGTCCACCCTTCTAGTGAATGAACCACTCCTCCAGCATGACATGCATGTACTACTCCTCTTTCCATTGTATACTGCATTTATAATTCATCCCAAAAATTTAATAAGCTAATATATTATGATTTAATTTTATGTTTCTGTGAAATAAATGTTTGTATGTCTAAGGAGGTGTGAGCATATATGCCATATATATGTACTCTATCCGTTCACAAAAAATGTTCTTAACGCTAGTATATTCATTTGATGAGATATTTTAGTTATGAGTATTCATCGATATTTCTGAGAAGAAACATGCTTATATAGTTAAATGGAACCGTGCAATTTAAAAAGGCAGATAGAAACATTTCACGATTTTTTTACTTCTAGATTTAGTAAGTTCATATACCGTCTCAAGCCTTTAGCGATTTACAAGTATCTACGTTGCTATAATCATGCAATTAAGCTTAAAAAAGTCAATTAATTTGTATAAATATGTAGACATCAATTACATTTATAACTAGTAGGTGAATCATTATTGTATGAGCAAAGAAGCTACGGAAACTTAAGTTGAATAATGAAAGCCATGGTTGGCCGGCCACAGTTAGTAGATCTTTGGAATTGGTAGAAATTCACACGTTATAGATTGGATGCAATCAGCTAATTAAGATATTTTATAAATATATGTTACTTCAATGAGATATTGTTTTATTTAGTCATTGACCGTGATATATGTCATCACCTATCATTAATCATAAGAATTAATACACCATGATTCATGACTAATGCATCATATACTCATATGGTTGTATGATGATGTATAACTGTATATTTCTTAGGAGGGTCATGTTTTGGATTATATATTGGTGGCCCTAATTAACACCATTAGTATAATGATTGGTGGCCGAACCAGTGGATCTAGTTCAAGACCAAATCTAAATCGTAAAATCGCTTAAAAGGTTTAGATATTGTCTGAATTATGAGCCCTTAACAACTAACCGGCCTCTTTCATCACCAGTCCAAGATGTTTTCAACTTGGCCTGGTCCACTGGTCACCTTTAATTAAGAGTTACAAGATGCATGCATAATGCATGCGACGATGACATATATAAACACAAAGTAAAGTACAGTTTTATGTAACGTGTGAAATAAAAGGCGCTTAATTACCTCGCAACTGCCAAGACCTTGGGCATCCTCAGGCAGCTTCATGGCAGCAAGATCACCATAAGTACAATCTCTTCTAAAATGCAAGATAGGTGGAACCACAAATTGATGAAAATGGGCCCCGGTTGGTGCCCAATTTTGCTCCCTTGGTGTGATCCATTTTCCTACTATCCATGTCTGTAATGTACATTGCAAATGAGTTTCATGTGTTATGTTATGGTCCCAATTATCTAAAATTGTAAGTAATAGTTATTGCACTTTCATATAGATAGACTTTTGAATTTTTGTTTGTGGTTGTTGTACGGATAGATATTTTCATTCCAATTAAACGTTCACAAACTTATATGTGTATACACTTTTACATATAACACGATGGAACCTATGATATATGCGCGTAAGGAAAACTATTGCTTTTACTTTAAGGCACCGGTTTAAGATTTTGGTTGTTTGATGTCCATTTAAACATATGTCTTCGACATGGTCATATGTATTCGACTAAACTTTAAAGTATCATATACAATAAATTACCTTGCAATTCTTGGCTGCTTGGTATTTGGTCACTTGTACCAAGTATTTTTGACATTCTACTGGAGCTTCTTTTTGAATTTTTTGGAACCTCTCAGTTGATAGAGTCAACATCTGCAATATTATTGTACAAATATAAGTAAAATTTAAATGAATTATAATTATATCAAAATCATATAATCAAGATAGTAAATAGCTAGAATAAAAGTGTAACAATTTATTTTAAATGATCCAGCACCAACTATGCTATCACAAGATTTCAGTCATATCCAATGAATGAATTAAAAGGTCTAAATGTTAGGTAAAAAGTGAAGAAAATTTGAATGCACATGTACCAATATATAAACTCATGTTCATATATATGCTCATTATTAGGGGGCCGATCAGCCAGCTAAGGAGTTAACTTAGGGATAAAACCAACCTTCAAGCTAATAAATGTTGGGTTGGGCATAGTGGTTTAAGGCCACAATTTTTTAACTAGCATGTTTAATTTCCTTGTTTGCAAATACTTGCACACAATTTCTAATCGAATCATCTATCGTACTACGTTTGCTTTTCAACTTGCTAGTTTAGTTGATAAAACTTCTGATATTGAACTATATTATCTCAATAGCGACGTGTGTTGGTTTAAAACAACTCATTATATATTGCATGCAACAACTTGTACAACGTGACTAAGACAAATTGGAGATCATTTAAAACCTTTGTTGAATTTTTTGGTCACATTGTACAGTTGTTGCACCCGATGACGTTTTGGGTGCTTTTGAGTTAGAAGAATGAGGGTAATACTCACCAAAACTCGCACTTGTTTACGACTGAGATAAAGGGCGATGGCTCTTCCGAGCTTAGAGGTTGCACCGGTTAGGAAGACTTCCTCGACATTGTTTGGAAGTTCATGAAGAATAACTGCGGCGGTCAATGTATTTCCATGAACCACACGTACTTTTAGGTTAGGATGCTTGTTAACAAACAATGTTCCTCCACCATTCAATGCTTCATTCTGTACATTAAACAAATTTCAATTCCAAATTAGGAAATACATCAAATTAAATTAAACATTGAACTAAAAAATATATAAAATCTGTTCCAAAAAAAAAAAAAAAAAAAAAAAAAAATTGAAATTAGAAAAAATCACACCTTGTTGAGGGCCGCGAGGCTAAGAACCTTGACACCCATTTTATCTGCCTTAAGTATAGCATGCTCTATTTGCTTGTTGATCCCTTTTGTTGCAAATGGCAAGAAATACTGTCCAAGAAATAGAAATTTACAAATGTTTACCCTTTAAATGTATCTAAAAACATTACAGTTACAATATGTTTAAGCCGGGTAATTTTTTATTTTTTTTCTCTAAAGTTACATATCTTTGTAGGTATACTTGTTTGTTTTGCACATGTAACATAAAATGACACAAGTAGTACTTATTAAGAGACAAAAGGAGTATGATATAAGGTACCTGGAAACCGAACCTAGGAACAACCCAGGTATGGTGCAACTTGCCGCGGAGGTTGTAGAAGGAGACGGTGAAGGGCTTGGCCCATGCCCACATCATGAACATAACCAATAAAACAATAGGCCAACAGGGCAAGAGAAACCACCGCACGGAGAAGGGCAAGGCTGCATATGCTCGGAACAACCATGGGACATGCAAGGCCGATGATATGTCCACTACATGTGCTAAGAACACAAAGTCCGGCACCCTCACATTTTTCTCTGTATATTAAGACTTGATGTTAATTACTAATCAATAATTAATTATATGCGTAATTTGACTATTCAGTACCCATATCTAATGTATATTTTTAAAATATCACTTCATTAGAATTTTGTAATAACAGATTTTCATGATCAGTGTTATTATGCACTAAAAAAATTGAATGTATATATAAAATGATCTCCGTAACAATATTATAAGTCCATGTTATCATGTTTTTTCTTGCTTTGATCATACAAGACCAATATCATTAAATAGGTAGGGTATAAGGTGATATGGGCTAGTACAAGTGCACATGTAATGACCCTAGCCTAATAAAAAAAATGTAACACATAATTTTTTTCTTTCTATGAATGAACCAATGATAGAGTAATATATTGGCCTTTCTAACTCTCCTAGCATATCTATTTATGTGAGAAATCATTTAATATAAGAAAATGGCAAATAACACATGAAAAATAAAAAAAGTTAACCAAACTTTTCACATTTTTGGAAAGATTTGTTCTGTAAGATGTGAAAAAAAGTTCTTGAATATTTCCAAACCTGAATTTAGACTTATTTGCTTTTGCATCTCCCACGATTTGCCGTTAAGAGTATTTCCCAATAAGTCGTAAATTGGCATAAATAGACAGAAATTACAATCTTTCTCTGAATGATGTATGCTGTGATATCTGCAAAATTTAGTAATACAATTCAACATTAATTTGTTTTCTTTCTTTGTTCATGAGTATAACATTAACACTTCGAATAGTTTTGGACTCAATTAGGTGAGAAGTTAACTATACTGATTGATAAGCAAAAGCTAGCATACGTGTTTAGTTTAAACATTTTTGAATTTTGTCGAACATAAAGGTTCCACTCGATATGATATAAGAGTTGTTGATAAGAAGCTGGGATAGACATCATACGAAGTATGTTTTTGAAAACACTTAGAACATCGATACAATCAATTTCGCACATCTCGCATGGTAAATAAGGTTGTGTATTTTCTTTCTACTCTTAATTAGTAAGCATGCATTTGACAATACTACATGAATCCTTTGGAAGTTAGATCACATTAATGTTTACTTGTTACAACGAACTCCTTTTATTTTGCTTGTAAATTTATTAAAATAGGCCTAGTGGCATGAGAAATAAAACTAGTTCCATAGTACATAAGGACCGTGATTAATCTGAAGTAACACATTTATTACTCTTCCATTCTTATGTGGTGCCCATAAAGTTGGAATGAGGTGCTTCATCAATTACTTTCCTACTATTTTTTTTTAAAAAAACTTAAAAATCGTTCAAATATGAAAAACTACCTTAAGAAATTAAAGATTGCGATACTTACGTAGGGGTGTATAGAAGGTATCTAAAGATAGGCAAAACTTCAAAAATTTGATGTGGGAAAATTTCAACATTAGAGTGTCCCAAACATCTTAAGAAATCAAATGCCAAAACATAGATGTAAATCAAGCCAATTGAACCATATCCCATCAAAGCTGCTCCAACCAATGGAATCCCCATGATCCCCAACAAGAGGATGTGCTCTAAGAATGTTGCATTTCCCGCTGCAAAAGTTCATATCAAAAGTGTTAATTAGATTATGTTTGTTTTTTTAACTGGTTTTCACTTATTTAAACTTATTTTAATTGTAAATTAAATATGGTATCTGGAGGTACCAAACTTATCTCATCATATTTTATCAAACCGACCACTTCTGTTTCTCTTTAACTAATAAATCAAATATTTAAATAATTTCCTTAGTAGAAAATGGTGGAAACATCTAACATTTAAGCCTAATACATACTTAACAGATTAAACATGTTAATTAAGTTATTGGTCCAATTATACTAGTTAAGTTACGTTCTAGTCATATCAATCCTTTTCAACACAATAAACTATTATTACTTGACCAACCATATATAAATTAATGATTTTAGGTAGCATAAACCAAAATTATACGCAAAATAAATAAGCTAGTTGCAAAACTTACCAGTATAAGGCTGTAGTACAGGAGATAAATGATGTAGTGAATGGTAATTGTTGTATAATTTTGGTTGGTTATGAAATAACCTATGTATCGTATAATACAACGGCTCCGAAACTACCATATGAATCAACAAAGCTGCAATTAATCCTCTTACGTCCCATAACACGTTCCAATTTGTTAAGGATGGGAACATATACAACATTAAGCTTCCAACTAATGCTTGAAGAATTATGAAATTATCCCTGTAATTAAATCATATAAAATAAGAATCATATGATTAAATTAAATTTGTATGTTGAATAAGAATCATAAAGTATAAATAATTGTGTATGATGTGAATGAACATACCAATTCCATTCGTGGTCGATTTGCTTAAAATCGATTCCTTGGTGATTAATTCGGCGCTTAAGGCTAAGGAAGAGCATGTTGCAATAAGTATGCCAAAGTTGATGGAGAACACCTCTAAGACTACATAGCAATAGAATATGGAAGCTCCATGTATTGCTTATTGTTTCTCCTTTCCACCATAGTTGTGCTACTTGTGCAATAAACGGGCCGTATAGAAAATACTACAAGATAAAATTTAAAGTTAATTCGTGACTCAGATCATCTTGTATTGAAAGATAAATTAGGATTCAAGTTTCAAAAAAAACGCGTTGATTCTATCTAAAATTGTTGATTTGATGTAATATTTCAAGATAAACAAATAAAAATTATGCACAATTATTATTATTATTATTATTATTATTATTATTAATGTTTTTCAAAAAAGATAATGATCACCTAATCAATTTATAAACCAAAATTTCCAAAAAACAAGGGTAGAGAAATTAGTACCTTGTTTGAGCCCAAGTTCTCCCATGGCCAATTAGCAAGAAGGGCACCCATGTTTTCTTCCCTTTTTTCTCTTTCCAAAATCCAACTAAAATTTTCTTAATCCTTTAACTTACCTAGATCAAAAGAATATTATGCCCAAAATCTTGCTCTTTTTGTGAGTAAGGTTCCAATAAAAAAGGAGGGTAGGAAAAAGAAAATAGAAAAAGTGAGACAAAGATGGTAAATGGTAATAAAATAAAATAAAAGAAAAATTGAGTTGTTGATGAGATAGAATTATTAATTGAGGAGTATATTAGCTAGAGAGAAGAGGATGAGATATTTTTTCCAATTTAGTTTCTCAAAGAGGAAAAAATGTCTAAGAAAATAAAATGTATGTGATACTTAGATCTGAAGGACTGAAACCAAAGAAATACTAGTTTATAAAGGGCATCAAGTAACCTGCCCTAATTAAATGCACTAGTAGTACCATAAGATTACAGTTAGAGGAAATATGTCCCAATGAATTTGGGTTTCTTTTGGTTGGAAGTAGGGTACTATTTTGCTACTTCTTCTGTTCTTTTGATTTTAATTATTTTCCTCGGAAAAGAAATTTCTCTGTAAGTTGTCGACTATAAGGGCTAATGAATTATTCTCGCAACTGATAAGTTGTCGACTTTAAGGGTTGATGAATTATTCCTGAGCACACGAAATACCGAGTATGAAACGAGTTTAAATATATTTACAACAAGAAGATTCAAAAGTTGTGTTCTAAATATGGTGTTTAAAGGTAGATAAGGAATGAGGTAATGTGCCTTCAATTAATGCTCTTATTTAAAAATAAAAAATAAAAAAATAAAAAAAAAATAAAAAAGAAAGAAAGAAAGATAGATGCTCTTATTTAAAAAAAATATAAATAAATAAATAAAAAGAAAGAAAGAAAGATAGATTGATGAATAATGATATTGATGGGAAAAGTCTTAAACATGTCTTTGATTTACTAATGTAGTAAAAACCTTAGGTATGTGAATTTAGGCTATAGTTAGCGTTTACAAAAAAAAAAAAAAAAAAAAAAAAAAAAAAACCTCTGTAAAAATTTAGGCGATAATTAAGGATTTAATTAGAAACTTTATTATTTTATAGTTTTGGAAGTTATTTAAGGAAAAATATGAGAATTACGTGCACGATTATTTGAGAAGAGGGGAAGAAAGTTTACTTGTGGATAATGTTGTTTGCATTGTTTGGGTTCAAAGGGAGAGAAATTCCGAGGGGTGAAACATTTATGTGACCATGATTTGGTTATAATTTGAGACAAAGTAGCTGAGTTTAAGGGCAACACTAATTAAGTGATGATTTTCTTTCAAAAAAATAAATAAATAAGTGATGATTTAGTTCACTTTTATTAATTAAAATTATTTTCCTAACGATATGGAGACAAGATTATTATGGAAAATTGCCATAAAGTATCTTATTTTTCACACTTTTTGTGAGATTATACCTTTTTTTAATTATTATTATTATTAAAAATAGTACCAATTAATCAAATTATTGTGCATGAAATTTTCTACAAGGAGGTTTATGGTGTTATAGGGCGTATCTTTTCTCTTAGCATTCAATTGATTGCTTGGGGTGTGATCATGCCTTGGATTTAATCATGCTAAACGTAATTAATGGGATGAAGAGCAAGAGCTAGGGTCTACCTCCTATTTATCTAATTTATGATTATATTTGTAACGATAGCATGTCATTTGATCTTTAACTGTTCTCATGTTATTAAATGGGATGTAACTCCGTTGTTCCCTTAGTAGTTAGGTGGGATATTAGTGACTATTCGGAACATGTTTGCATCGGTAATTTTCCTCAAAGTATTACTGGGATTACTTTAACAATAATTGATTTGACTTAATTACTAAGCCCGAGTTACCTTTCGTTAAATTACTTGTTTTTTTTTCTTTAAATTAGTAATATAATAATTCAATGTTTATTTGAAATGAATTAATTAATAAATACTTTTCCTGTTTTTATTTACTTACAACACTTCACTTTTTACATTTGCTAATGCATTATTTCATTCGCTAATATTTTTATTTACCAATATGTAAAAATGTTAATTTGATTTTTGTTTTTTTCCGCAAGGGCGGGTGATGAGAATTGATCCCAAGATCTCTTGGAACCAGGAGGGGAGATCTAACCACTTGAGTTATCCCTTACTCTCTAAAAATTTGATATTATAAAAGTACTTCCTCCGTTTTTAAATATTTGCTCCACTTTCCATTTTTGGCCGTTTTTAAATACTTGCTCCATTTCCTTATTTGAAAAGTTTTTACAATATTTAATTCATTTCTCTCAAGTAGTGGACCCAACATTAATCATATTTTATTAATTTCATATTCTCTCTCCTACAATTCTCTAAACTACTTTTTCTTTTTACAATTTTTTATTCTTCCACCTACCCCACTACCTCCATATTTTATTACTTTTTTCAATTTCTCTTAAAATTCCGTGCATGGAGAAATGGAGCAAGTTTTTAAAAACGAAAAGAATATAAATTTAGACAAATCTAACAAGATTTCACATGACAATATTTTTCCTTAATATTATAAAAGTTAAAGTGTTACAAGTAAAAAAAACATAAATTTACGGAGTATAATTCATAGCAACCCAATTATTAATCCACTTTCTTTGTGGGATCAACCTTGATTTAACCTGGTACATTATTAAGTGGCCGGATAAGAGTGTGCAAGCACCTATAAAATATTCTCGTACGTCATTGCTAGGGACTAACAATATTTGGATTAGTTATTTTATTAATATTTGATAAGCTTTTGATTTAGTTACATGCTTCAATAATTGTTGTTCCTTGTTACTTAACCTTTTGTTTCTAGTTATCTGTGTATCATGCACACTCGATATGAATTACTCCCTTCGTACCATAATAAAGTTTGTATTGTGTTCTTTTCACAGTATTTAAAAAATAGGAGAAAAAGTAAAAGGTGTACATTAAAATTGGAAAAAAGCTAGACAAAAGTACAAGGCAAGTGAATAATTTAAGGGAGGAAAAGTGAAAAGTACAATTATAGACAAAAATTAGATAGAGAAAGTAGAAAAAAAATACAATGTAAGTGGATACTTTAAGGGTAAATTAGGAAGTTTAATGAATAAAGTTAAAAAAATGAGGGTATAATGGTCTTTACATATTATCCAAAAATGGAAACAGAAACAACATTTTGGGTCTCCAAAATAGGAAAATAGTAACTATATTGTGAGACGGAGACAATACTATGTATTTGACATGGGATGATTTTACAAAAACGACTATCATAAGCTTAACTATGTAGCAACAGGTGATTGAATGTATTTATCCACGTCAATTTTGACTTTTTAATATCTTTTTAATTAAGATTCATTTTTCTTAATCTGAAATTCATTTTTTATTTTCGAATTAAATACTCTATTTTCTGAAATTCATTTTTTTATTTCATAATTAATTTCAGAAAATCAAAGTTAAATTAAAAATCAAAATTAAAAAAACGATTATTTCATGAAATGCCACTGAGCAATTGCAAAATTCACCAAATGTCATCCGACTTTTCAAAATTCACCAAATGCCACCGAGTTTTAACAAAATTCACTGAGTGCCATTAATGACTGACATTCGTTAGTTGACTGTTAGTGGACCCCACCACTTGCCACGTGTCACTTTTTGATCGGTCCGTTTTTTATAAAAAAATTTAAAAAAAAACCAAAAAATAATTAAAAAACTAAAAAAAAAAAAACAGAAACCACTAAACCACCCCAGCCACCACCCCAAAACCCTGCCACTCCCCTTATATTGTCGGAAAACGGCCAGCCGCCTTCGTAACCAACAAAAATCGGCCGGTCGGCCCTTTAGCACCTCACCTGATCCACCGCCGACCCCCAAAACCACCCACACAGCCAGCCTCGACCCCAAAAACCGCCGCCGAGATCTCCTCCACCAATCTCGCACCATTCACATCAATGGCCACAAACTCCTCCACCAATCTCGCACCAATCACGAAGTTGTTGGGGAAGGGGATGGGTTTTGGAGTGCCGGAAATCGGAGAGGGAAAAGAAGGGGGGTGGGGTTTTGGGGTGCCGGAAAACGGAGAGGGAAAAGAAGGGGGGGGTGGGGTTTTAGGGTGGTGGAGGAAAGGGGGTAGGGTTTTGCGGGTTAGGGGATCGCGACGGGGAAGGGGAGGGGTCGCCAGAGGCCAGTGCGCCTTCCGGTGCTAGCCCCGGCGGCAGGGGTTGTGGTGGCTAAGGTTTTGGGGTGGGCAGTCAGGGAGGAGGTGGTGGCTGCCACCTCTTAATTTCTTTTTCTTTTTTTTAATATTTTTGTAATTTTATAATATTTTTTTTTACTATTTTTAAAAGTTTTTAATTTTTATTTTTGTTATTTTTTTAAATTTTTGTAAAAAATATTTTTTTTTTAAAAACGGACCAATCAGAAGGTGACACGTGACAAGTGGTGGGGTCATCTAACGGTCAACTAACGGACATTGACGGTCAACTAACGAAAATGACATTTGGTGAATTTTGCTAAAACTCGGTGGCATTTGGTGAATTTTGAAAAGTCGGATGGCATTTGGTGAATTTTGCAATTACTCAGTAGTATTTCTTGAAATAACCGTTAAAAAAAATTGTTCATCAAGTTCTTCATTGTTTATCATCCAAAATTATAACTTTTCCAAAATTTGTCACTTTTATTAAGCAATTCGTTAAATGATTTAATGTTAGGTTCAATCTATGTATGTCGTTCATCATTTCGTGTCGTATCACTTCATTTTTTTTTTTTCAGTTTTCGATTATTAATACAACCATTGAACGAAGTGACAAATTTTTGAAAAGTTTTGACTTTGGATGAAGAACAATGAAGAACATCAATGAACAATTTTTTTAATTTTAATTTTTTTGATTTTAATTTATAATTTAATTTTGATTTTCCAAAATTAATTATGAAATTAAAAAATGAATTCCAGAAATTAGAATATTTAATTTTCGAAAACAAAAAATGAATATCTGAAATTAGAAAAATAGATTTTAATTAAATTAGGCATTATAAAGTCAAAGGTGATGTGGATAACTACATCCAACCATATCCTGTCACATACTATCTCTGTTTTTTTTAGTTGATACATTTTGACTTTAACACTATTCACACACTCCCCTTTGACCTTGTTTTGCGTTTTATACGTAATGAAATTTATTGTCATGTGAGATCTTGTTAGATTCGTCACAATATGTATTTTCAAAATATCAACTTTTTATAATTTTTACTTATCGGTAATTAAAGATATTAATGGTTTAATTTGTGCATTGGAAAATGTGACTAAAGAAACGTGTTAACTAAAAAGAAACGGAAAAAGTAGTTAAACTTATGGTAGTCATTTTTTAAAAGACTACTGTTAAAATTCATATTTGACATAGGATATCAAAGTCAAAGCTACTGTACATAACCAAGGAAGTAGAATCATGAGGCCAACAATGAATGTTGTAATTTTTGAACTGAAACCACAATAATACATTTAGTTAATTGAAACATTATGGTGGTCATATTTCAATCGATCACTATAAAATTTTAATGATTCGTAGGCTATCCAAGGATTTTTTTATAAGCCATATTGTTGGTTTCTTGAAGAAATGTGACAGAGTATTTCATCTCTTTATGAGACAGCGCAAAGGAGTAGTAAAGAGATGCATGTGATCTATAGTGCATAGCACCTATTTGTTTTGAAACAAATAGAATGGCTAAGTTGTACTCCCTCCGTTTTAATATAAAGTTCCTGTTTGTGTTTTTTCACGGTATTTAAGAAATGAGAGGAGAAAGTAAATAAAGTACATAAAAAAGGTAAAAAGTATAATTATAGCCAAAAGTTAGAGAAGAGAAAGCGAATGAAATACATAGAAAAAGGTGAAAAGTACACTTATAAACAAAAGTTAGAGAGAGAAAGTTGAAAAAAGTACAAAACAAGTGGAAAATTTAAGAGTAATTTAAGAAATACAATGAATAAAGTTAAAAAAAATGAGGGTATAATGGTTTTTACCAACTATCCAAAAATACAAATAGGAACAATATTTTGGGTCTTCAAAATAGGAAAATAGGAACTATAATATGGGGCGGAAGGAGTAATTATTAACAAGAGTATAAAGTACCGTTAAATAGGCCAGGTAAATAGTATCATTAAATGTTGTAGTGGTATAAATATTTTTTTAATGGTACAAATAAGTATGTAAATGTATAGTACATTAAATATTATACCACAGTGAGATATTATAGTACTACTTAGACAACTTATACTTGTCTAAAAAACAGACAACTTATAATTATACTCTAATTAATGGTATAATATATTTGCATGATAGCACACAAAAAATACCATTGCAACCATAAAAATACCTTTATAAATGTCAAATGACTATTTTACCCTCCCTAAAATACATAAGAACTATGCGCCAAGATGCAATCGGTTAGTGTCTTCCTAGTGAAATTCCTGGCCAAGAAAAGACTGCAAACTACTTCCTCCGTCCCTATGTTTTTGCCCCATTGCCAAAATATGAGTCAAATTTTATAAATTTTGACCATAAATTCCCGTTGATCTACTAAAGAAAATATAATCATGTGGGATCTTGTTTTGTTCGTCTCATTGTAAATTTAATTAATTTCAACTTTTTATAATTTTTACACGTATGGAAATAGAGAAATAAACGTTTTAACGCGTGTCTTGGAGACCGTACAAAATCAAATGGGACAAAAATAAAGGGACAAAGGAAGTAGCTAAGATTACACAATCTCTTAAGTTGATAATGAATGAATCATTTTGTGATGCCTAGAGGAGATTTATTTCCATAATAGCAAAATCTCTTAAGCTAAGATTTTTTTTTTTTTCTTTTTTTCTCAACCAATGATAACTATCATCCAAGTGGTTAGAACAACATTAAGAAGAGAGGTAAATATGATGTTGATGCTATCACAATGTTGGATAGTCTGTGAACAGGCATTGTCTACAAATTCGCATCAATTGATATTGATTTGGATCATCTATATATAGCAACCTCATGTCAAATTTATGGAGTGCAAGGTCACATACATACTATACGGTTAATAGATGTCAAATAAATTAATCAATTTAACAACAATGGAATGACAATTAAACTTGACAATGCCCTTTACTACTCTCCAATCAAAAGCGGCTATTTGATCCTTACTCTAATACAATCAATCAATCAGAAAATTTTAACAAAAATAATTAAGCTAAACCAAAACCACCCCACAACAACTTCAACATGCTAGATTTCGATCTAGGTCATACATCTCCTTGCAAACATCTAATATTTATGATAGAGTATACAGAGTATAAATTGATCCTAAACTTTAACCATAAGCTTAAACTTTTTGATGAGTTAGTCCTTTAACAATTTATTGTGTTAATGGTAAAGCTAGTTTAACTCTAAATGCTTTTAATATTTGATTAATACTTGAAAATTTTAATTTGCCACAATTTAATTTCAATGGTTAAGTAGTTCGATTTACTCAATCATCATTTGTTTGTTATTATATTATTTACTAGTAGTAGTCTAAGTCAACTTAGCATTTTCAAATTTTGTGCTAGCTTCTTATGATTTCACCCTTGATTGCCCGAAAACAAAGTAAGAGGTCTAGTTAACTTTCATTATATTTTTGTTTGGTTTGCAACGTGCTTACCAAAACTATTTATAAATTAATATGCAATAAGTTTCAAATTGGAAACAATCACTAGTAATTGTAAACCAGTTTAATCAGCATAAGTAATTTTATTTCAGCAAAAATTAGTTGAAGAAAACATAGTCTTAATTAAATTTATCTGTAATTAATTAGCATTAAATTAGTTTTAATAGATAAGTTTTTTTTTTAATCAGTTATAATAATTTAAACTTTCATGAATGTTGGTGCTTATAGTTGCTTCTTCAATTTTAAATAATATTCCATTATCTATTCATGCTATTAAATTTGTAAAAAATTGATTGGCTTAAATATTAAATTTTATACGAAGTATAAGTAAAAAAGTCATGTGGGATTATTTTGGCTTTATTTGTTTTAATGTTTGTTTCCATAATTTCAACTTTTCATTACATTTACTATTATATATCTTTGTTTATTTCTTGAGTATTCTACTTGGTTAATTGGGTTGTTACGGCCCTAGTTCGATCAAATAGTACTTAACTCGTCTTAATCAACTAAATAATGAGATATGATAAGTAGGGTTATTCTACTCCATGAGAATTATCAAGCTAATACAAAGATCGCTAGTATGATATCTAGTCATACAAAGATCGTAAATTTCTACAACAATCTAGATAGGTACTCCTCTAATCTAAGGCACAACAATCCTCTTCGACAACACACAAGACATCAACTAGCCTAACTACCCTTTCTCAAGGATACCTCTTTCGAGATTGATTCTTGACCATCGAGCATAGGTTAACTAAGCTAGGTAACAACAACCATACCATGAAAGCCCCGTTGGTCCATTTTCAACGGGGCTTTTTTATAGTTCATTTGGATTTTATAAGGGCATTGATGGCTTGCTTCTTTCCTCTCCTTCTTCTCTTCTTTTCTCTTTCTTTTCTTTTATTCTTCTCCTCCTCTTTGGTGATGAAGTAATGGTGATGATAAAGTGGCTTCCATTCCTCCAATCCTCCTTTTCTCTTTGATGCTTCAATATCTACTCTTATCGACTTCTCCATTGCATGGCTCTCTATAGCATAATAAACCTACAAAAATAGGAACAGTTACTCCAATAACACAAATGCATCAAGGGAAAACAAGACAAGGAGAGAAAAGTATGCAAAAGAAATCCTTAATATAAATTGCTAGCTAAAGTGCTCTAGACTCTATGATTACTTATCCCAAAAATAAGCTAATAAATGAGTATAAAACTGACTTCACATGCATACTACTCACTTTTCAATGTCATCCCTTTATTTTTTTTTTATTTTTTTTTTGTGTGTGTTAGATCTAAAATGACTTCGTTTGTGATAGATCTCACTGATTTGGTATTGATGTAATTGAGGAAATTGAGCTTGAGATTCATTTAGTTATTAAGGGTATTATGCAACATAATTTTAAAGTTTTGGGGTACAAGTTGCATTTTCCAAGGGTAGTACGTATACATTACTCTTAAAAATTAATATTGTATAATGTATACCTAACAATAAAATTTATACCAATTAAACTTATTAACAATAAAATACTATGACTGGTTTAATTTGATTAATATCTACATTATTAATTATTACAACGAACCCTCTAAACCAGCTCAAAACTTATATACAATGTGTGTACAAAAAATAAAAATTAAACTTGTGTATACTATAAAATTAAGATTTTAGTGATAGAGTATAAATTATATTCTTTGGCTTCAACCACCAATTTAACCTTTCGATTGAGATGGTCCTCTGATATGATATAAGAGCCAACGTGTTACAAAGGTCACACGTTTGAATTTCATCCACCCTTCATTTCAAAGTGGAATATTAAGTGCTAGGTAGCTGAGCTTGAGACCCTTTTTGCTACATTGGACACCGAAATTTTGTAATTTAAGTGTCAAATATATGTAAATAAGGAGATAATATATATATATATATATATATATATATATATATATATATATATATATATATATATATATATATATAAAAGATAATATCTTCAAATCTCGTGATAATTTGATAATTATCTTTTTTTTTTTATCTAATTCCCTCTATATAAAGAATTCAAGAGGATAACTTCTAGAGTTTAATGAAGCTCGGATGAAATAAGTCACAAAGACCCATCTTTTTCCTACTACAAAACATTATTATGGAATAAGCCGACAAGACCCAATACTATAAACAAGTATCAAAACTCATACTCTTTGGAGAAAGAAATCAAGAGATCTAAGAAAGTTGTAATTCCACAAATTATCAATAAAAATATTGTTTTGTATGTTTTCTTCCCTCTTTATTTGTATATAGTGCATGTTTGAATTCTTAAGGATTATAAATTGGTACTCTCGGTGGGACAATTTTCGCTCTTTATCTCCGCTCTTTAAGTCTCAAAATGCAAAGAATCAACGGGGGCATGTGAAGTTTGCTTTCAAATTCTACAAGAAAATTTTGAGACCAAGCCAGGTTGTATCCAATGTCGTCAAATCTAACAACAGGTCTCGAGGGGATATTTGTTGACACCGAAATTTTGCTAACTTTTAGATGTCAAATATATATAAATAAGGAGATAATATCTTCAGAATATCGTGGATAATTTGATAATTATCTTGTTCTCTAATCTAAGTCTTTTATGTAAAGAATTAAAGAGACCACTTTTAGGGTTTAATGAGGCTCAAATGGAATAAGTCACAATGACCCCCATATTCCTCCCTACTACCAAACATTGTAGTTTAATTTGTAGGTTCATAATATGGAATAAGCCGACAATGCCCATATATACTATAAACAAATACCAACACCCCTAATTTAACTCTCTGGATTGGAGAGAGGAATCAAAACATCTACGAGATTGTAATACCACAAATTATCAATGAAATATTATTTCCATATATATTCTTCCCTCTTAATTCATTTGTATATTGCAGGTTTGAAATTTTTATGGATTACAGTTACATACACACTTCAAGACCAACAAACACTCGTGTGAAGGCGGCGTGATAGAGTATAAAACATATTCTTGTGCTTTAGCAATCAGCTTAACCTTTTTGGTTGAGATGATCTTCTAACAATTAGCCTCTGCAAATAAAATTGACAAGTTTTACTCTGCACTTGAAAGAGAATTAAAACTTAAAAAATAAGGTTTGTTTGGCATTGTTGTGGCTTTCAGTTTTTCAAAATCATATGCTATATATCATATAATGAATAAAAAAATTAGTCAAATTTATTAAAATCATGATAATTTGAAAACTGACAACAATAAAGTGGAAACACCTTTTTCTTGTTTCCTGTTATTGGTTATTTGTTTTTAAAAAAACATAAAACTGAAAACAAAAAACGATGTCAAACAAGCCCTAATTTGATAATTTTCTCAGATGTCTCCGAAGAGACAGTTAAGATTTTCTAATTAACTCAAATACTCTACAAAAAATATAAAAAAATAAAAAAAATGCTCAAATTCAGCCAACATATTTATTAACTCAAAATAATAACCCAACATTCTTTCTCCTCCTCTTCCTTCAATTCATTTCCCAAATAAATAAATACTACATACTACTTCCTTACCTAGATAATAATCGATCTCACAAATTCTCTACCCCTAACTTATAGTAGTGCATTAATTTGAAAATTATTTGATTGATTAATAGTTTGATTTTTGTTTTGTTAATAGTAGTCATAGCGTCGGTTTTCATTTTTATGTCTTTCAAGTATTATTGTATTGTCCTATTTAGTTGTTTTTTAATGATAATTTTTTTTTTTTTTTTTGGAGAGGCACAAGGACGAGTGATGAGAATTGAGTACAAAATCACTTGAAACCGAGAAAGAGCTCTAACCACTTGAACTATCCCTCACTCTCTTTTTTAATGGTAATGCTTAAGTGATTCAACCGAGAGTGAGTTTTTTTGTTTGATTGCTCAGTTTTGGGTTATAATTATAGAGATTGACGTAGTGTGCTGTGTAATTTGCTTTATTTGGTTCTGTATTTACTTTTAAGGGAATTTTTAATTTTTACAATATATTGATTGATTATATATGTTTCCTATTTTTGGTGATTTTAGTCCCTCAGGAGAGTTACAATATGGAGTATGCGCGCCTGACTTCTGTACCTGCAAAACCACGAAACTCCGGTTGGGTGGAGTTTCGCCTCCGACGATCAAGTTAGTATGATTTACGGATGGGTAAATGTGCGGAAGGTAAATAGGTTTTTCTCACTGATTCAGAGAGATTCCGCAATTAATATTGCTCGGGTTTCGTGTATGAATTTTTTGATGCCCAATAAATGAAGAGGATTCCTCTATTTATAGTGGGGGAGACATGTTCCCTGATTAGGGTTTTGATGCCACGTGGCAGCATCTGATTGGATCCCATTGGGCCGTTGGTGGGCTTCCACGTGTCATGATTCTACTGGGCCACGTGGCATAGGGTATTTTTACCCTAAACATTTGCCCTTCACAATGTGAGATCCCCTAATCTCCCAACCAATTATTGAGGGTAGGCGTTTCAAATTGAGGACCGTTGTCAAACACCATAGACATAGGAACCCCAAACCGGGTGAAGATGTTCCTCCAAACAAAGGAGATGACATCCTTTGTCTTGATGCCTTTAACCGCCTCTGCCTCAACCCATTTGGTGAAGTAGTCTACAGCCACCAGAATGTATCTTCTGCCGCCTGTGGCAGGCGTATAGGGACCCAAGATGTCCATGCCGGGCTGTAGATAGCCGTAAGATCAGTTGTCGGACGGTGTATGAGCCGGCCAAATCTTTGTCACTTGTCACATTTTTTCACCAAATCCATGGCGTCTGCCTCAAGGGTGGGCCAAAAGTAACCCTGCCGCCTGGCCCTCTTTGCAAGAGACATGCCGCCTATATGTGAAGCACAAAAGCCCGCATGCAGATCCTGGAGATAACGCACTTCAGTAACGGCTGGAGATAACCCTTTCTAAAGAGTTCTCCATTGTACATTTCAAAGCTCAGAGCTCGTTTTTTAAGTGCTGCCGCCTCTGAAGAAACATCCGACAAGGTGCCGTCTACCAAATAATCCTGGATGGAGTCCATCCAGGTAGAGCTTCGGTCGAGAATTCCAATGGGGTCATGCTCAATACTTCTTTTTTCCATGACCTCCCAGAAGACTGACCTAGGCGCATCGCAAGTGGCGGATGAGGCCAATTTGGATAGAGCATCCGCCTGATTATTTTCTGACCGAGGCACCTGACTCAGATGGAATTCATCAAGTGTCCCTGCCTCATCTTTGATCGCCTGAAGGTATTTGATCATTTCCGGATAGGTGGCCTCGTAGTCACCATTGAATTGGCTAACAATCAATTGGGAATCAGAACAGGCGTCGACTTTTCTTGCCCCTATCGCCTTACACATGCGTATTCCGGCTAGCAGGGCTTCATACTCAGTTTCATTGTTTGAAGCTTGAAACTTGAACAGTAGTGCATATTCATAAGTATCTCCTTTCGGAGATTTGCATATTACGCCTGCACCATAGCCGTTTGAGGTAGAGCTTCCGTCTACGAATAACTTCCAAACCTGATCGGTATTCTCCGGCTGTATCGGCCTAGTCATTTCAACAATGAAGTCAGCAAATGCCTGAACCTTCACTGCCCGCCTAGGTTCGAAATTTATCTCCAAGCTTTGCATTTCAACAGCCCACTTGATCATTCTGCCGGATGACTCAATGGAATTCATTAGACGCTTGAGTGGCTGATCATTATAAACAGTCACCGGATGGGCTAGGAAGTATGCCTTTAGCCGCTTGACTGCTTTGTAAAGAGCCAGCCCAAATTTTTCGATCATTGGGTACCGGAGTTCGGCATTCCTGAGGATATGGCTAATGAAATACACCGGGAGATGCTTGCCGTCTCTCTCAGCAAGGAGGACGGCACTAAGGGAGTGATCTGAGCCGGCTAGGTACATGTAAAGAACCTCCTTAGGCAGGGGGCTCAATAGCCTTGGCAAAGAATGAAAGTGTTGCTTTAACCTCTGAAATGCCACCTCAGCCTCTTCTCCCCACTCAAATCTAGACCTCTTCCTGATTGCTTGGAAGAAGTATAGGCACTTTTCACCTGACCGACTGAGGAATCTTCCTAGTGCCGCCAGGCAACCGGTTAGCTTCTAGGCCTCCTTGACAGTGCGAGGTGACTGCATGTTAATCACCGCCTGCACCTTCTCCGGATTGGCCTCTATGCCTCTTTGATCAATCAGAAATCCGAGAAACTTCCCAGACTCAACACCAAAGACACACTTTTTGGGATTAAGCATGACCTTATGCCGCCTGAGGGTGGTGAAGGTTTCTCGGAGGTTGGCTATGTGACCCGCCTGATGCTTGGATTTGACTATCATGTCATCAATGTACGCCTCTACATTCCTTCCGATTTGATTTATGAAAACCGTGTTCATCATTCGTTGGAAGGTAGCAGGCACATTTTTCAAGCCAAACGGCATCACCGTGTAACAGTACAACCCCTGATCAGTGACGAAGGCCGTCTTTTCCTGATCCTTCTTCCATAGGGGAATCTGGTGGAAGCCTAAGTAGGCATCCATAAAACTCATCAAGGCATGGCCGGCTGTAGAGTCAACCAGGCTGTCGATCTTTGGTAGGGGATAACTATCCTTCGGGCATGCCTTGTTCAGATCTGTGCAATCTACACACATCCGCCAGGTACCATTCGGCTTTTTGACAAGGACAACATTTGCTACCCAATCCGGGTAGTAGCATTGCCAAATGAACCCGGCATCCAAAAGCTTTTTGACCTCGGCGGCTGCCGCCTGAGACCTTTCTTCTCCATGATCCCTCTTCTTTTGCCTAACCGGCTTTATTTTGGGATCAACAGCTAACTTGTGGACATCTAGATCCGGGCTGACGCCTGGCATCTCTTCCACTTCAAAGGCAAAGATGTCTTTGAATTCTCGCAGAAGTTGGAGCAAGCCTGCCCCCAACTTTTCATGAGCAACCATCCCAACTTTGACTGTTTGTCAGGGCGGCTGTCGTCCAGGACGACATCGATACTCTCACCAGCCGGCTGGGGTCGGTATTCATCTGGCCTTTCCCCGGCTAATGATTGCTATTTTGTTTTTCTAGCGGGGGCCAACTGGTCCGCCTTTCGCTTCGTGCCGGCTGCCTTGGGGGTAGGCACTTCTTCGAGGTCAGCAGGCTCCTCGTTTTGACCGGCTGCTATTACAGTCGGCCGGACGTCTGAGATGTAGCACTCCCTGGCCGTCTTCTGATCCCCACTTAGGGCACCAACTGATCCATCATCCTTCTGAAACTTGATCATCATAAGGGACGGGATGATGACAGCCTTGGACTCGTTGAGGGTGGGGCGGTCCAGAATAAGATTGTAGGTAATCAATTCCTCGACCACCAAAAATTTGACGACCATGTGTCGCCCTTCCCCTTTACCGCCTAGCCGGATGGGTAGGTCTATCATTCCCACCGGATGCACTACCCCTCCCCCAAAGCCGACTAGGGGATGGGGAGCCTTGTGCATGCTGCTAGGCTTGTACTTGAGTTTTGTCAAGCACTGGTAACTAATTAGGTCAGACGAGCTCCCGGTATCGATTAAGATCCGGCCAACTCGTTGATTGGCAACTTTGCATTTGATGACCAGGGGGTCATCGTGAGGCCGCCTGACCATGCCCCTATCTTTCCCAGAGATGAAGACCCCAGGGAAGGTGTCTTTCGACGCCTGGCCCTCATCTTCTGGGTTGGATAGTTTCCGGATGTTATCCTTGGCACCCCGGATAGTGGGACCTCCGCTTGCGAAGCCGCCTGCAATGGTGAAGATATGTTCTTCATCCGTTTCAAAGCTAGCAGCAGGCTTCTTGGACGGCTGTCCCCCACTTGATTTGGAGTTGCCCTTGGTTTTCACCAGATAGGACTCCAAAACCCCTTCATCAGCTAGACGGTCAAATAGCCGCCTGAGGCTATAACAACCATTGGTGTCATGGCCGACGTCCTCATGGAACCGACAATACTTGCTTTTGTCTCTGTTCTTGACAGAGCTTTTCATTACAACCGGTTTTTCAATTGTCACCCGGTCCTTTATCTCCATGAGGATGGAGGAGCAGTCTTTGTTGAACTCGTACTTTGGGACGTACGGTTCCAACTTCCGTTGTTTCTTCTGGGACGGCTGACGTGGGCGGTCAGCTGCCCAGACTTCTTTTCTTTTATTTTCTTCTTTTTTGGCCCGCTGGTTAGGCCGGCTGTCTCTCCTGTCGGACCGCTTGGGCTCCAACGGATGCCTAATAGAGCAGAGCTCGGTTGCCTGTATATAGGCCTCCGCCTCCATTAGCGCTTCTTGGAGGGTGGCCACCCGCTTGCGGACTAGGTCAAACTTAAAAGCTGACCCATCCTTCAGACCCTTAAAGAAGTCTGTATATGCCACTTCGTCAGACAACCCCTGAATCTGAATTCTCATCAGATTGAACCGTCTGACATAGGACTGAAGTCCTTCCTTATCACTCTGCTGGATAGCCCCCAGATCGAGACTTGTCTTTTTAGCAGGGATATTCATGGAAAAATTTGACGCAAACAGGTATGCAAGCGTCTTAAAATTATTAATGCACCCAGCCGGCAAGTTGCCAAACCATCGTTGGGCTATGCCCTTCAATGTAGTCGGGAAGCATCTACACCAGGCGGCGTCATCCAACCCCTGTAGGTACATGAGGTTGGTGTATGCCATTAGGTGGTCTTCCGGGTTGATGGTACCGTCGTAGGCACCAACCAACACATTCTTAACCCTGGTCGGTTGTACCGCCTCGGTTATCTCCCGGGAGAAAGCAGAAGGCTGTTCCACAAGGTTTTGCAGTCGGAGCTGCCAGTCCATGGGCTGGACCTGGTAGGCCGCCTAACCCCCGAAGGGTGCCAACTGCATGAATGGAGATCCATACTGGGCGTATGGCTGTTGTGGCACATACGGAGCCTGCTGCTGGATCACATGAGGGCCAGTACGTGCAGATATACTGACTGACTCCTCTGCTGTGTCTCCGAATGCTTCATTGAAGCATTTCAGAAACTGTCCGAATAGGTCGACGTTGAGGCCGACTGAGACGTGCTTTGACTTTTCTTCTCCCGAATGAATAACCAGGCGTCAGAGAACATCTTCTTTGACCCATCTGGCTGTGTATGCCGGATGGCCTTCCGTTGCCCTGTTTCGGGGAAACGAAGTTTCGAAAGGTCGATCAGGGGCCCATCCGCCCCCTTGTGTTTGGGATGCGGAGTGGGCACCCGGTCTTTGATTTGCTTCCTCCCGAAGGGAGAAGGCTTCTTTGCCGACTGACCCTTGCTGGAGCCAGCTGACTTCTTGATTATATCTTTGATTTCCCCTTTAAAACTAGTCATGAGGTTCATGAGTTCGTCTTTGGTGACGGGGGCAGCACCCTCCGCCGCCTGGGGTTGTCCCACAGGCTTGCCGCCTGGGTTAGCTTTGTCTTGGCCCCGTTCCTTTGTTTCCTTGGAACGGGTGCGCCTAGAACGGAATGACCCGTCTGGGGCCATGTAGGTCTCGACGTCGTAGTCATCCCCACTGCCATTCTCATGGTCCGTATGGACCTCAGGGTCAGCCAGAGGCCGGCTGCCCTCTGCATTCGGTACAGGATTGGATGCCATCTCAGTAGTACTCTCCCCACAGACGGCGCCAAATGTTTTGGGTGATTTTAGTCCCTCGGGAGAGTTACAATACAGAGTATGCGCGCCTGACTTCTATACCTGCAAAACCACGAAACTCTGGTTGGGTGGAGTTCCGCCTCCGACGATCAAGTTAGTATGATTTACGGATGGGTAAATGTGCGGAAGGTAAATAGGTTTTTCTCACTGATTCAAAGAGACTCCGCAATTAATATTGCTCGGGTTTCGTGTATGAATTTTTTTATGCCCAATAAATGAGGAGGATTCCTCTATTTATAGTGGGGAGACATGTTCCCTGATTAGGGTTTTGATGCCACGTGGCAGCATCCGATTGGATCCCATTGGGCCGTTGGTGGGCTGCCACGTGTCATGATTCTACTGGGCCACGTGGCATAGGGTATTTTTACCCTAAACATTTCCTATTAAATTGATTAGGTAAATACCAATCGAATAACTCATCCTAATTAGTATAATAGTGCTCATTAATTAATACAAAAATTATCATCAAGAATTAATAGAGTATATAAATCAATTGTGTGTTAGCCATCTACTTAAATTTTTGGTTGAATTAGTCCTTTAATATGGTATCAAGAGCTATGGTGACTAATGATCACGTGTTAGTTCAAATCTCATTTATCCAACCCTCCTTTCAAGTGGATCTATCATCAATACATTTATTTCGCACTAATTATGGGACTGGATAGGCTTAATTTGCATCCACATTTTAAGCCTTATAGACTCTACCGACATTTTAACCATAAGTAGTTTTTGATTGAATTGATAATGTTCATTAAACAAAATAGAGGTCAGTGCTCAAAAGTAAGCTCACTATATAGCTAGCTTCAAGGCCAACAGGCAGCCTCACTTACACGTCACACCCAACTTATATATGTAAGCAAAAGAAATCTCCAAGATAAAAAGCAATTACATCAACAATTGATTTGATGTTTCTAATTAACAAAAGTTAACATATGCTTGGCCATTAAACAAATTGATGTATTTATTATTCAATATTTTCTAAACTTTATCAACGGTGCATTTTTTAAAATGAGGGTACCTCATGCATCACTTGAAACATCGAGACTCGGGAGTACATACATGGCGAAGTTACCGATATTATTAGTCTTCTAACATGCATAAAGCTTTAGCTTAGATTGCTAATTTAGTTACTACTCGAGTTACCTACAACTTTACAAGGCTACAAGGTATGACTCCATACAAATATTCTTTAATTTTTACTTTCCTTTTAGTCCTAAATCAATCTATGTTATTCATATTCTAAGGATATCTTATTTATCAATGTAATAGTTAATTAATTGATAGGCATCTATTACAATTTACAAAGTATGATTTGTAAATATAGCAACAATGAAAAAATAAACATGCACTAGCTGTAACGACATCATATCAAATATACATAGTGTTAGCACGCACATAGGCAAGTAGCTAGCTACGTAAAATACTAACACTGCCTAGTATTTATTGCTTGCTAAAGTTTACTATGGAGTATTTGATTATTATTTAAACTTTCAAAAACAATAAAATATATAAAATGCGCGTGATTTGTTACAAAATATAAGGTACCGAGTATTACCCATATATAAGTATATAACAATATGGTGCACCCTTTTTTGACATAGCTCATGGACTAAGAATCTAATATGATTCACACGCCAACAAAATTTCTGTTTGAGGCCGGAGTTGAGGGTGCTCATAGAATGGTTACTCGAAAGCTTATCATGTATGTTAATCATAAGTGTACATCTATAGGTCCGTGGAGGCTAAAAGTCCTACTCCGATCCATAATAGTTAACTATCATTGATTTATTCAATATTGCAGTACCACTTTTGCTTTTATATATGCACTTCAATTTCAAATTGTAATTTTTATGTTCGAAGTCTTTGATGTGTTTATTGTTTATTTATACATTAATGCTTGAGTCCCTTATTGGTCTGCTTGTCTCATGTAAAGGTCCATCGACCCTTCCACACATCCTCTTCAGTCTCTAATAGCCCCAAAAAAAATCGAATGCTAAGTTGCTAACCATGACCAAGAAAATAAATAAAATAATAATATAGTATAATTATTGAAGTGAAGGTTTCACCACCTCGACCAAGAACCAACCATGAATCATGATTCCATTCTAAATGATGCCTCTTCACATTTTTTATTCTTTCCTCCTTTTCAATATTAGCTCATAGAGAGGTCCATCTAACGAACAAATTAAATAGAATTTTAACAAAATTTAATTGTTTGTTGATATAAAAGGATAGATACCTAACAATAATATCAACTACTATTTTAATAGTAATGTTAGAAATATTTGCATGCATCTCTACGTGCAAGTTTCTATCAACAAATTCAATTTGTACAATGACAACCTCCCTATGTTTTAACTACAAATAATATTCTAGACTTTATTTAGGAAAAATAAAATAAAATTTATGTGCATCTTCAAGTCTGCAATCACATCATAACCACCTTATGTATTTCCATTGATGACTGATATATTATGCTTAAAATGAAGTTGCAATGTCACGCATATAGGGCCATAATTCGTCATAAAAATCATAAATAATAGTGATTATTTCCTCAAGAAATCTGCCATGTGGCAATTATTTCGAAAATTTTAAATTTCGACCACAAAATTAGTGGCTCTTTGTGAACAAAGGGTATGATTTGGGACTATTCGTCGGCAGAGATGATATAACAATGTTTTCATATTAATATGTCATTAAAATGTTGAATTTAAATATGCATCATATCGTGTCATGTATAAGACGAGCCACGACACAAATCAGTTGTGTAGACAAGATTCAGTTATAGTCAATCTATTTGCTATTAGCTAGGTATTGGGTATGTATGTAGTAGTGTGTATAATATCGTTAAGATAGATTTTACTAGCTACAGTAGATGACATCCATATTTTTATATTATTCTAGACGATATTGATTAGTTTTAACCATTGTGTAAATATTGATACAAGACTAGTTAAGAATCTATATAAGCAAGTAGAATAATTCAAGCACTAAAGAGAAGCTAAGTTAGATCATGCATGCACGTTCGTATACACTTAGATTTAATTAGGTTTTGTTAACTAGTTTTAAATTTGGGTTTTGTTAATTGATATTTACAAACAAAAAAAAAACAAATTATCTCTTAAGTGAAGACAAGGCACTAAGAACTCATACCTTTTTAGGCAATTGATTGAGTTGGCTGAATTGCATTAACCCTTCCATATCCTTAACCTTAACCTTGTTTAATACCATGTAAATAGACAGCTAGTCTACCTATATAATATATGCTTTGAAAACTCAAGAAACACATGAATTTTAACACTATAAATTGTTGTGGAGACATTGCATGCCACGATGCAAGTATGCAATGCAATGGATCTGAGAATTTCAATGTTCAATAGTTGAATTATTCAAGAAATTTGCTCAAATTTATCCTTGAAGGATTGTGGAATGGAACCGAATGTTTTATATTGTTAAAAGAAAACGAACTGACACTCACTAATTATGAAATCAAATATAATAGTGCAAAAATGGAGAGAAAAAAACAAAGAATAGAAAAACAATTATATGAAATATATGCACGGAAATATAACTCAAAAACCTGAGATCCAAGCTAATTAATATGTAATGTCGTGCTAGGAGTACGAGTTTAAATAAATGTATGAGATCGATAAAGATACTTGAATTGACTCTTAAGATCTCTCAATCTGAGCCTAAATTTCGTTTAGCCCTAAGATACACTAATTCTCCACGTGACTACGCCTAGAACATCCCATCTCTACTCAGTAGACCTAGACTTATGTTAGTTGTTTAGCAACCACAACTACATGTATTTATACTAGGAGTAGGGTAAGTGTAAGCATCATAAAAGAGTCAATTTTATCGTCATAATCTGCTCACGAACACGACACCATTACATCCCCATCTTTCCTTCTCGTTTCAACAAAAAAGACGCCATGTTTCAATTGGTGATACTACTCAACCTTAGTATATCATTCCATCTTCAATTCATGCTATGTACCATCTCTAGTATACATTCCCAACACACTATACTATGCTTTGACTTTTACATATTGTCCCTTGCCTCATTGACTTATTATGGTTAGCTAGAGATTGTGCAAGGGCCATCTATAGTCTTAATCAAAATAACTTGAAAAGTTGGCAGCCTTTTTGTAATTATGAAGGTCAACAAAGTAGTGCAAGGGCATAAATCATATACTAGTATTTAGGTCTTTTTCTTAGATTTGAAAAGTAAATTTGGAATAGAAAAACTAAAATAGCTTAAATAAAATAAAATATAAAAATAAATTAAGATCAGAAAAAAAAAACATATTAAAAGACTTACTTTGCAAATTATATTATTGTGCTGATGGTTTTATTAATACTACTAGGTTGGAACCCGTGCGATGCATGATTACATAAATTCTATTTTTATAATTTGTACATTTAAAAAAAATGGATCAAAATAAATAAGAATTATTCACCTTGTACAAATATTTGTAATTTTAAAATTTTAAATTTTCATCAAAATTATGATATAATACCTGTTCAATATTGCATAATACATATTTCAATGTAGGAATCCATTTATTAGTGTGCTATTTATAATTGTTTCATTTTTTTTAGGATAAATTGATAGGTTAAAATTTTAATGTAGAAGCTTCTAATATTCAAATTTCAAAATTGTTAAATATGGTAGC